>NW_015387516.1:249479-285929 GCF_001527695.2 Protobothrops mucrosquamatus | reverse complement strand
ATAATAATAATAATAATAATAATAATAATAATAAAGTTGGAAGGGACCTTGGAGGTCATCGAGTCCAACCCCCTGCTCAGGCAGGAACCCTACACCATTTCAGACAAATGGCTGTCCAGTCTCTTCTTAAAAACCTCCAGTGTTGGAGCATTCACCGCTTCTGGAGGCAGGTTGTTCCATTGGTTAATTGTTCTAACTGGTGTGTGTGTGTGTGTGTGTGTGTGTGTATGTGTGTGTGTGTAGATATAGACATATAGCTATTGGGTGCTGTAGTGAGAATTCTTGGTGCTACCACACCAAGCGTGCTGTACCTCACACATTTGGGGAGTGGGGTGAGAAGGATTTTTTTTTTGTACATACACACAGACACACAATCATACAAACGTACATACTAAAAGCCGTTTGTATTTTGCTTTCCCATTAACAAAAATAGTTCCCACCTATTTCCTTTGTACAGAGAGCTTTCCACTGTGGATGAATCTAGAATATGTGGAACTAAGGCAAGATCTTCCAAGGCAAAGACAATGCACGATTACTATTATTGTGAATTTGAGCAGATTTTTCTGCAGGATTCTTCCTGAAAGGTTCAATGTATCATACAACCATTGCTACAATTGCTGTTTATTCAATATGCCTGAATATTTTTCCATAGCTTTTCCTGAATGTTTTCCCTCTCTCACTTCATCCTCCTCCCCCCCCATCCTCCTTAAAAAAGCTCCCTTTTTACAACCTCTACCCCTCCCCCCATTCTCCTTGGACCTATATAATTATCTCTAATCCATTCCCACTTATTAGAACTCTATTCTATTGCTTTTGGATGATATTCAAATTTCAAAATCTCCTTAGCCTTTTTTGTTTCAACATAAACTAAAAATTCCTGTTTGGGTACAACTGTCATATTGTTTATGCAAGCCCATTAATGGCAGTAGCCAATCGTTACTGTTACCATCTGCCCTACCCAGTTTTAAAAGCTGTATCACAGATAAGTATTTGTTTGAAAATAGGTGCCTAAGAAACTTCTAAGGACTTACAACAAACAGGAATATTCAAAGGGAGAGATAGAACAAGAGCACACAAACATGAGTGCAAAGTTTAATATTACAAAAGAAAATTGTATTATGGTAATAATTTGAAAAAGGATACACTGTGCAATCAGAATGAATAATACAATTGGCATGTTACTGATTACCTTGAAAAAAGGGGTATAGATAAAACTTCCGATATTTTAATGCTTTTTAGAAATGATATGTTGTGTTCATGTTTGATATCCTCTCTAGAGTTCTGGTTTTCCCACCTCCAAACATACAATGAAGAAAGGATGGAGTAAAGAGTTTTACAAAAATAGCTTTGAAGAGAGTAAGATTTTGGATAAGGGGAGACTCATGTCTTATTTTTATCCTGCCCTTTCTATTTAAAATGCTTAACATAGACCACAAAAACCATGGAATATGAACACATAAATTAACAAATTTAGAGGGAGAAAGTTCAAAGTAGTGAGCAGAATTTTGTATAGTTTGAAAACACATCAAATTAAATAATTTATTATCTGCACTTCAAAATACTTTTTTAATGTTTTGTATACCACAATTCATGAAGCCTTATAAGTCTTATGACAATATTTTATCCAGGAAGAATGTGTGTGTGTGTGTGTGTATTTGATTACCAATTAGGCAATAGCTAACAGATACATGATCTAAATGCAAAAACACTTATTTTAGATATATACATAATCTTTAAAAATAAATATTGGAAGCTATGTTCAGTCCTTGCCTTTTTGTACTACGCGGAGTATGACCAAATCCTGATCTACTCCATTATATCCTTTAACAAAATTCTAGCCTGGCGTGGACTTTACATTATATTGCAGTGTTCTCTGCCTGTCTTCATAAGAAGTCCCCCATGGAATTTAGTGAGAATACTTGCTTTAGAAGTATTCATAGTGCTACAGCCTCAGTCTTTCCCTTTATCGCTGACTATTTGGAATGTGCTTCAATTCACACGTATATACTATGATAATAAAAATGTACTTTTACAATCTCCATTTTCTATCAACACCTAACAATTGCTCTTTTCTCATGATAGCTCCAAGATGATAGAAACCATTCTGATGTGGCAGTTAGTTCATTTTATATGTGCAAATAAATACTATTTTGAAAAGGAAACAGTGATAGCTTGGGTGCAGAGTAACACAAGTTCATACCCAGGATTCAGATGTGAGCTAGATATTAATCAATATTACTGAACCTGTCTTAATGGTCCATATATATTATGATTTTAAATTCATAAAAATACCTAGATATCTGCAAGCATTATAGAATAGATAAACAATCTTGTGATGACATATGTGGAACTCCTGAAAATTCATTTTCAAATTCCAACTGCAAAAAGTGAAAAAGAATGAGCTTATAAAATTGCCAGATATGATGAAACACTGTTATTGTCTGAAATATTTAAGGCTTGGGGTAACAGCCCCAACGTTTCCATTGTTTCAATAGAGTCAGGGCAACCGGATGGAGCTGAGCATTTTACTGGCTGGATGCCTTCCTTGATGCCACACAGAGTTTACGGCAGATTTTTTTTTTCTTTGCGTCCTAAGAGAAAAACATCTGCCGCTATTTAGGATTGAACTGTCAATCTTCTGAATGGGAAGTAAGTGTCTTCACCACTTTTTCAAGGGAGAACAAACAAATCCTGCAATAATAGATAATCTCTTGAGCTATTGTCTATTTAAAAATATTTTTATTTTGGCATTCACACTAAAGACTGATTGCAGTATTCTTAGAATCATCATTATTGGTTCACAGACTCCAGTGTAGGTTCCACTGATTTCTGCCTTGCATGTTTCCTATAACATTTAATTTCTCATTTGAATTGATAGGGATGATGTCTTGTCTTACATTCATACAATTTCATGCTCTGCATAATTTCCATTTTTATTACTGTAAAAAGCATATCAATAGCATCCATGGACTGCTATTACCTAGGACTCACATTCTAAGAAAGAATGGTATGTGTGGATCTCACTTGTGTTGCTAGATTCCTTTGTATAAAGGGTTTAGGGAAAATAGTTTTATTATTTCCAGCAGAAATGCCATACAAGAATTATGCATACAGTTCAGATGGTAAAGCCAATAGTTCCATAAATCTTTTTCAGATGATTTGGGGGAGAGAGTACAAAACAGAAACATAAGTAAAATGGGAAGGAGAATTAAAATCATCTCCATTTATGCAGACATAGGATATTTTGATTTCTTATGTTATCTACTGTTATTAAACATCTCAACTTCATATTCATATGCAATTAGATATATGTGCATGTATGTTTTCAAATTGAGTGGAATGTTTTATTAAAGTAGGTAATAGTTCTATGCCTTTTATATAATGTAACACTGGGATTAAATGTTTGGTAGCTTTTGTAAATGGTATAGGTAAATTGTTGAACAAATAAATCAATAACCTTGCTAAAGATGCAGAAGGGCAAGAACTCCATCAAGGTCAGAACCATATATATGGTTCAAAGAGTTGATTGTTGTGATTCCTCATCAGCCAGTGGATCCGGCAGCTGAGTCTGAGGAATCAGATGAGGAGGAGGGGCCTGGAGTGACATTAGAGTCAGAGGAAGGCTCTGAGGAGCTTCAAGACTTACAGTCGGACGAGGAGCCTGGCCCCTCAGGCTGAGACACAGTTGTGCTGGGAGCCTGAGTTGGACAGTGATGAAGAAAAGTTGGGACAAATCCAGGATGCACGAAATGAGTAGGACAGAGGAATGCAATGGGGCTGCTCCAAAGGCAAAGGAGAAGACATTAGGCCTTGGCTGAATTATAAAAGGGAAGGTGTGGGAGGTGCTGGTTGCTGAAGGCAACCATTCATATTGAGGATCAAGTTTCTGTGGACTTTGTTTGTTTGCCTTGGACATTGACTCAGGTCTGTGAGAAAAAAGGGGTTGGCTTTTTCTTGTGGTTCCTGCCTGTTTCTTGGAAGAGGGGTTTCTCCTTGTGAGCATAATAAGGACTCGCATAGGCTGGGACAGAACATTTATGAGGTATCAAATAAAAACAAAGCCTTAGATCTATCCTAGAGCCTGGCTATTTGTAAATAAGGGTACGCTAAGAACACATTAAGGTCAAAAGCTGGTAGTAAAACAGCTTTTAGTCTAGAACGGAAGGCTAGCCAAAACTCTAAAAACTCCAATCATTCCTTTAGTGCAATCTGTTAGAAAAAGGCCCAGTATGCAAGTGAGCAGGACTCAGTCCTGTGGCCGAGTCCGTGGGGCAACCAGATATCTCAGCGTTCCCAGGATTAGCCTCATCCTCTGACGACCATTTGGGTTTCTTTTTCTTTGTAGATTTCACTTTTCCATTTGGATTTGGTACTATATATATAATATTCATTAAATGAATATCAAATATTTATCATTCTTATAAAATTAGAATTATAAATTTGTTAACATTGGTAGATAATAAAGTTATCAGAACATTCTTTTTAAAGTGTGCTAAAATAAGCATCTTCTAGATGGCTTCTTTGAAAGCTGGTTTGGTATTGTTTAAGGCATCAGATTAAAAAAATGGGAGACCATGAATTTTAGTCCTGTTTTAATCTTAAAGCTAGTTGAAATGACCTTGGACCACTCACTTTCTCTCAGCCCTAGGAAGAAGACAATGGTAAACTACTTCTGAAAAACTTTGCCGAGAAAACTACAAGGATTAGTTAGTCAGTTAACACTGTCTAAAAGGTACAAAACAAACAAAAAAAAGGTTTCTTTAGAAGGTGCCCAGACTTTTGTTTAAACAAAGAAGTTCAAAAGCTATTGCGGAAACATCCTGAATGCAGTTGCTTACTTTTTAATTTGATACTGGAGAGGCCAAACATTAATTCAGACAGAAATACCTGTTTACCCGAACTGATGTGTTTCAATAATAGGAGGGATATCAAATTCAAATGAAGCTTGAAATTAGCTGCCATTTATTTCATTCACTATACATACAGTATATTCTCACGTACTTAGCTTTCCGTGAACATTTAAACAAATAAGTCTGATTACATTTTGATGACTAAAGAAAACACAGATTGGAACTTGGCTCAAAATGTCAAGCTGCTCAGTCTATTTCGTACAATGATACAGTAAATGGCAAAACCATTCCAGTTCAACATATTTGTCCTTGAAATTACTTTGTTTTGATCAATGAAGTTTTGCCTTCTGTAGTTATAAAGGGAAGTTTGAATAATTAAATCCAGGGAGATCTACATATGGATAAAGTAGCAAGTATCTGTCTTGTAAGACTTGATTTCTTTGGCTATTTTTTTTTAGAAATTTTGTTATACAATTAAAGAACACTTTGTTTAGAATGTGCATATATATTTTGGCCTATGTTTGACATGCAATATCTGCTTGAGAACTTTGCAAAACCTCTGGAACCGTGAGAAACAAACAGAAACAAGATATTATATTAGAAAAATGTTTGGCAAATATTAGATCTAAAGATATTGAAAACATACCACAATGCTTCATTTTTCTGCTTATACTGTTTGACACACACTTCCAATTCAAATACTCTGATATCTTTTTAAAAATCAGAGACCAATCATACTTGAATGATGTATTTTCAATTAGTTTAATTGGGCAGAAGCTTACACAGTTTAAGCTTCTCTCCCCATCACTTTAGAAGTGAGAAATTGCTGGTATTTGTAGTATTTCTAACAGGAGAGAAGAAAATTGTTTGCATTTGTTTTTCTTTCATTTGGAACATGAGGAATTATGTTTCCTAGTTCTGTAGTAATCTACATTATGACTCAGCATCAGTTTAAAGTCATAAATCCTTCCAGCAAAGCTTCTGGTTCATGAAAATAACAGCTTTAAAATGAAAGTCTCCACCTCTTTTGTTACATGCTTAGACAATGGTGTGCAATTATATACATGTCTACTCAGAAATTCCATTGAATGAAATGGGGTTTAATCCCAAATAAAAGGGTACAGAATTATAGAGTAAATATCACTTGAAAATCTGTCTATGAAAAAACAGTGAGGAGGCATATCCCTGTACTATTTACTTCTTCATATGCAGAAGAGAAATTGAGAAAATGTGAACAACTAAATTCTGGTCCCTGGAACAGGAAGTGTTTTAAAGAGTTTTATTAGTATAAGATTTCCTCTCAAAAATCCATTCTTTATGCATGGATATTCAGGAAGACAGGGGCAAGGTCATGCAAACTCACATATAAGGTTAATTAATGGTAAAACTAGAGTTTGAGTAAGAGAAGCTTAAGGAAATAAAGTATGTTTTTACGCTGACTGACCAGCCTGGCTCACATGATATCTATTGATCCCTTGTCTTTTGCATATGAGCAACTGTCGATTTAAAAATGACAGGAATCATTGCCTCAGACAAAATATTACCATTGTAACCACTCCCACTCCTTCTCTGGAAGCCGATTGGATAAACTCACGAATGTCCGAGCACTAGGATGATTAATGTTGGAATACATGGATTGTAAAAGAAGCCTTTGGAATCCAGCTAGGTATTTCAAAGCTGATATCTGAGAAATGTAAAAACAGATGGAATGAGAGAAGTAGAATTAATTGAATACCACAATGACATAATGTTGTGGAGGCCAGAAATAACACAATGAAGCTTGTGGAGAAAGGGAGGTGGGAAAAACATTCCTCTACAAGACTATCATGAAATTCCATTGTTCAAATGCATTGTTTCATTTCCAGATGTTGACTAATGCAGAGAATGGTTTGACCTCTTAGGGAAAGTCTGACTTTTTGGAGTAATGAGAGCTACTAGGAAAGGATACACATATTGGGATTCCTACTAGATAATACTTAAATCAGCAAAATGACCATCATTCAAATGTTATATTCTAATAATATAGTAAAATGGCAGTTGGAAAACTTTTAATGATAAAATAAAATTCCTGCACCAAAACAGGGCTTTATATTGAAATAGCATAAAGGATTTGATATTTTTACAATGCTTAAAAACAAACACTACAAAAAAAGACTGAACAAGGTGGTCAGCAAATTACAGCTAACCAAGGTAAGAAGCAATTGAATAGTAAAATGTATGGGCATTCCCACAATTAGTAGACTATAGTATGTAGAAAGAAGCAGAAGTGAACTGAGTTGTGTACATCACATTCTGCCTACATTTTCCAAGATAATTTGATATTTTCAAGTGAAAAAAGAGACTGTTAAAAGACAGACCATAAAAACAATAGCATACAGAATGTAGCAGAATAATATGAAGAGATGTTGAGATGAAAAGATAATTATAGTAATATGGAAATCAGACCCTGCAACAAACTCAAATATGGTTTCCCCTGTATTTAGACCAATAATAACCCCAAGATTAAAGCGCCTTCACATATTTCTCTAATGTGATATATGCAATAGAATAGAATAGAGCTGGAAGGGACCTTGGAGGTCTTCTAGTCCAGCCCCCTGCTCAAGCATCTCATACCATCTCAGACAGGTGAATGTCATACCATCCCCTGCTTAAGCATGCTCATACCATCTCAGACAGGTGAATGTCTAGTCTCTTCTTAAAAATCTCCAGTGATGGAGCACCCACTATTTCTGGGGGTAAGCTGTTCCATTGGTTGATTGTCCTTACTGTCAGGAAGTTTCTCCTTAGTTCCAGGTTGCTTCTCTCTTTGATCAGTTTCCAACCATTGTTTCTTGTCTTTCCATCCGGTGCTTTGGTGAACAACCTGGCCCCCTCTGCCTTGTGGCAGCCCCTCAGATACTGGAAAAATGCTATCATGTCTCCCCTGTTTCTTCTTTTCTTTAGACTAGCCAAACCCAAGCCGTTCTTCATATGTTTTAGTCTCCAGGCCCCTGATCATCTTAGTTGTTCTTCTCTGAATTTTTTCCAAACTCTTTTTTGTGATATGGTGACCAAAATTGGCTACAGTATTCCAGGTGTGGTCTTACTAGGGTTTTATGATATGCCAACAATACTCCTCTGGATTCTATGCAGGACTTTGTGCAAAGGAATTAATCAGGCTTCAAAACAAGGACAAAATGTCAATCATTTCAATCTTCTATTACTGTACAGATATCAAAGTAGCCATTTTATGGGGGGGGAAGCCTTTGAGCAAAAAAGCGCTGGATTCACATACAACAAAAATATCAGGCTATCCCAGGAGGTCTCAACAAACACAATAGCATTATAATTGCTATTTGATAAGTACTTGTAATTTATCTCATATGTCCACCCTATCTTCTAGCTTTCCCTCCTCCACCCCCTTCCACCCCCCATCATCCTATTTTAAATCCCAGATTAGTTTAGCCACTCCATGGCTCTGATGAAGTAAGCTCCAGCTCACAAAAATGTATGCATTATACATGATCTATTAGTTTGAAAAAGGGCTACCAGGCTCCTTATGATTTATTTCTCCATACAGTAAATAAAACTTAATTTCCAATACTTTTACCAAAAAGGTTGGGTTTAAAGCATGAACAATTCTGTCTTTAAAGATTATTTCTGAATCAATTGGTTTGAATGAAAGATGCTTGTTAAAAAATATCCTCATAGCATAATAGGATTAATTATGTGATGACATACACATCTACTTCAAAGTTTTCAGTCAGAGTCTGTTTGAAATTTCTTTTTTTAAAAAACACTTTCAAATAGAAGTACTGTAGAAATGTATTATTAAAAATAGACAACATCAAGTATTATGTATTAGTGTATCTGCCTACCTGATTAAGGGGGAGGAGGCTAGCAAAATGTTCAATCTACTGAAGGTTTCCATGATTATTTATGACATGATTACATGCCTTCATTGATAAAGATGAACTAGAGATCATAGAACTATGCAATGCATAGACGGAACCAGATTTTAAAACAATTTGATAAAAGCCTCAGCTTACTTTCTTCTGGACGTAAGGAAAGTGTGTCCTGGGATCCAATAGGATTCAGATTATCCCAGAGATCTATCAGACTAGAATGCAGCTGGTATCCATAGATAATGGAAAATCAGAAATAGGAAGATGATACAGAGCAAGAATTATCCATAAGAGCATATTGTGTCTGAGCACATACCTAATGGAAACAAATTGAAAAAGAATATATTTCATAGAGTCATATAATTAATTTTAGGCTAAAGCTTATTAATAAAGAATTAATTATTCTTATAGTTGTTCTAGATCATTATGGCCAGTTTGCTACCAGAGTAGATGTATATTAATAAAGTCTGCTATGCAAATGCTTACAATTTAGTAAGTAAGTAAACAAGATAGCCTATGTTATTCCTGCCTCAGTATCCTGCCTCTTGAATAGAATTCAAAATAGGTAATACTCTCAGCAATAGTAAGAAGAGAATCAAGAGGAAATAATTTTCCTATTCTCTCTTGAAAAAAATATCTAATTGAACTGTACATAGCTAAATAAATTGAATATGCTTCATTTAAGGGTTAAAGTCGACTAAGTAGTTGCTAGTGACTTTTGTTTTAGTACAACACCAGATGTACTGGAAACAAAAAAAAGGTACATATCCTGTGATTTTGTCTTATCTTATTTATAGAAGGAACAGTGTTGACATAGTGTAATCAGTATAGTTAGTAGTCAGTTTTATTAGAAAATTGCTATAAAAGGCACTACCTTTGTGACACAAGAAATTGAGAGGAGTCAATATAAGTTGGGCAAATGTTTTATATATATATATACACATACACACACACACACACACACACACGTGTGTGTGTTTGGAATATAAAAATGAGTTTATCAGAGGATGTTGGCAGCTACTAAACTTTACTGCTAGGTTGCTACAAAGCAATGAAACAAAGTTTTATGTGCTTGAGTTTTATATCAGTCATTCTTTTTAAAGAAAACAAATTGTTTAATTAAAGTTTGAAAACTCTTCCGGCTAATGTGATTGCAATTCTGTACTTCAAATTCCTCTTAGCAAAAAAAAAACTTTCCTTTTCACTTGTTTTCAAATTGCCACTATCATTATTAAACAATCATTTCCCAACCTCTGCCTCCACCACAATCTCTGCCCAGTATTTGTTTGTGGCAGTATTGTTTCCTCAGACCCAAGATAACATATTGATTTATATCTTCTTATATTAGTGATAAATCTAAAACACAATTTCATGAACATCTTAATATAAGACACTTGACTTTTAAATAAAGGAAAATTCCTTCAGATGTTCTCATAATCCATTATGCGTTGAAGACAAATCTGTTCAAAACTAGTCAAATATTCCAAAAGATTCACTGATTTTTTTCTCCTCTAAAAAGTAATTGACTATATTAAATTCAGTAATTGCTTCCTTTAGATCATTTATAATCAAATTTCCACAAGTTAAAAGAAGTTCGAGTCAATGTTTCCAACTTTATGCTATGGAAACAGATCATATGAAAGATATTGTTGAAAATTACTGATTAATATTATTGTTAATAAAACTAATGTTCTAAATGCAGCAGTAAGATTTGTTTGTCTTTATCTTGTTGGTGTTGAAGTTCTAGTTTAATAATTTTATTATCCACAACATGATCTGATTGTTATATTTCTTACAAAAAGACAGTAATTTTTTTTTAAAGTAAGGATTGAAAGAAAATTGCAGTTCTGAGAATATATGAAAATTAATTGCACAAAAGAAAACTTACTTCTGAAGAAACAAGACTAACTATAAAGATGTTGTTCAGGATCATTACACTCTATTTGTGTTGTAGCAATTACAGTATAGTAAGGCTATATCAGAAATTTCATTCAATGGTAGTAATCCCTTAAGATTTGAATTTGAACTCAAGTTACTGTTATTGTTTTAGGTAAGGAATGAGAAACCTAAAAATGTTGCTAAAGTACTGTAAAATATCTCTTTATTGGCTGGTGTACAATGGAACATGTAATTCAGCAACAAACCATTGTATAGCCACCATTTCTAAATTCTTTTGTAAGTGATTACAGAAGAAACAATGCTTTAGAAGCAACAATGTAAGTGTGTGTAGGTGTGTAAGGTATATATTAGATTTGTTCATATGCCAGTCCCATGAAATGTAAACTAAGTATCAAATATACCAACTTGATACTGAAAACTATATTCTGGAAAGACATTATTTTTAATCTATTAAGGAAATATTTTTATTTTGTCCCACTTTAGCTGGCTATTTTATTTAATAAGTTATGAAGCACAAAAGTTATTCAATCATTTCATGTTTTACAACTGTTTCTATATTTTTATGGTACTGGAGGCAAAAACAAACCAATCTTTTTATCAGTTTGATGAAAAAACAAACACCTGGAGCATGCAATGTTTTGTATTTAAACATTGAGATTATACCATCGTCATAACTTTTTCTGCCAAACACACTGACTAGGTAATAAACATCCTTTTGTGAAAAGGATTGAATATATTTAAATAAACATGAATAAAAAGATGTATATTTGTTTGCCCTTATGGATGCTGAGGAAGACTGTATGGTACAGCAATTGGTGATTTCCACCCTATGCTAGGCAATCTGTTGCTTCTCTCATCATCTGCTGGTCTCAAAGAAGTCACTTTGGGCGGATGGTGGTGCTGAGTTGTGAAACCCAGAATATTGTCCCCCACTTCACTTCCTAATTAGAAAACAAAATGTATATAGAGCAACACAGCTGCTTTTTTAAAATAGGAACATTAATAGGAACATAGAGTTTTATTTTAAATCTCCTCATTGCTTCTCTCCTTCTACTCCAAAGCTGATAAAGGTGACTGAAAAATATAAAGCTGATGGTTAGCAGTCATAGCCAAGTCAGCACATTTTTGAAGCAAAAGAAATACTCAGCCTTAAGGTATATACTACAGGGATCTAAATATTATACTTCATGCTTTTATAAGATTAATGCTGTGAACTTCTGTATGTATGCCCTTGCCAGCAATTTTGAAATCTTAAAATATAGTTTTCATTTCTATACATATATAGAAATGAAAACTCTAGACTCTGCGGGTTTGAGTCATGCTTTGTGCTCCAACTTTACTGCATATGTAACACCTAAAATGGCTGGTTAACTTGCTATCCCATTGCTAAAATTGCAAGATGCACAGCTCTTCTAGTGCAAGAAAAGAAGGACAATTACTTGTGATCCAGAATTTATACTGTGCTCACTTTTACCAAACAATTAATTTTGAAGATTACAGGCAGAGAACTCTATGGCCACCTTTGTTTGTAGTTAGTCCAAAGTATGCTTAGCATGGAGTGAACTCCCTTTAATTTGGTGGGATATTTTCCTGAATACATGGACAGCATTGCTTTGTAAACAGTCATTTTTAGGAACAAGTATCACATAAAATAGATTAGAAATGTAATGTGGGAAGTAATATTGAATCATTTTAGTAGAAGCAAAACACTTCAAATGGTGCCTGCAGGTTCATATTAGATTTTAACACAGGGGATCTGTTTGTCATAACAATTTGTTCCCATAGTAGAACAGACTGAAAGGTAACCATGATGAGTTGGTGCAATATATTACATTAAATAAACTTGTCTGGTTAGCACTGCATGCAAAGCTTTGTTTACATTACTGTAAGATGTTTTCTGCTGTATTATAATTCTGCTGTACAAATAAATTAAGAGAGGTTTTGACAGTTCATTTACTTTCTATACGCACAAAAAAATTGAAGGGCTTTAATTTATTGTATTGTATTTTGGCTTATTAGTGAGAAATATTTTTGTTTTATGAAAAAAAATTGCTGCATGGCATCATCAGAAAAAGCAAGCAGACGAAAGATTGCCTTATCTGCTTGTTGCCATATTGAAAAGAAGAACAAATAACAAATACTATATTTAGATAGTATTTCAAAGACATAGCAAGTAGTGTTGAATCACTGGGATGCAGGGAGGAGGGAGGCGGGGAAGAGCAAATTTATTAATAGGAATTATATTTTTTGCTTTTCTTTTTTAACCACTGTATGATTTTCTGCTTTAGGATTTGTACATATAGTCTTATTTGAATGAATCTGGAATTATACAAATTAAGAGCCTTCCCTGTGATATATTAAGAGAGGTTGTGACGGTTCATTTCTTTTACATACTGTACATGCAAAAATAAAAAATGCAGGCCTTTACTTACTTAACATTCTCTTAAAGTCCTTCCCAATTTTTAGTTTATAAAATAATAGTCCTTAAACTTTATTTCCTAGTGCTTAAAATAGTACACCAGACTTTGTTCTAAAAGTTTTTAAACTATTGGATGAGAAGGCTGATTTTCATAACACAAGTATATACTTTTATTTTGGAAGACACACATTTTCACACTTAAATACTTTTAGCATTCCTGAGAGATATCATCTATATTTAGTGATTTGATAATTTTATTGATATATAGAATGTAATGCCTTCTTTCTTCAGTTCCAGATGCCTTAGCAATTCAGTTATGGATCAATGACCAACACTTGAAGAAAAGTATATGTAACTTGTCCCAAGATTTTTCCTATCGTTTCCTGTAATCCAATCACTTTGTTATATAATAGATCAGATAATTCTTATTGATGATAAGCAGTTACTCCAGGTTGTAACTGGTCAAGATAAAACTCCTTCTATTTGTATCAAAATCCTCATTCGCCTTAGCGGAACATGGCTTCTACAACAGTAAGATTCCACGGATATTTGAGAATTACCAAAGTGCTTTCCTCAGATCTAGATCTTCAGATAAGGGTCTGTGTTATAAAAGCAGTGAAATCCAATATTGCTTTCATTCAATAAATTACACAATTAACTGTTCCAAGACATAGTCTTTCAGGCATTTTAAATTTGCACATATCTTTTTAAAAGCATGCTGTTATATCTCTCTTATTACATTCAATAATATATGTGGCCTGGTTTGTTTTTTTAAGAAATATCTTACCCAGCTTCAAGGATATCAAGAAACTCTACTGTATTATTACATTATATGATTATGTCACAAAATAGGTTAATAACAGACATAATTATAATTATAATTATATTTATGTGAAGCCGCTGGGGGAGATCATCCGTGGCTTTGGGGTGGACTTCCATCAGTACGCTGATGATACTCAGCTGTACATCTCCACCCCAGGCCACCCCAATGATGCCCTTGACGTGATGACCCGATGCCTGGAGGCCATACGGGTCTGGATGGGGAGAAACAGACTCAGGCTCAACCCTTCCAAGACTGAGTGGCTGTGGTTGCCGGCTCCCAGGTATGGCCAGCTGACTCCATCGCTGACTATAGGGGGCGAAACTTTGGCTCCCTCAGAGAAGGTACGCAATCTGGGTGTCCTCCTGGATCCACGGCTGACACTGGAAGACCAGTTGACGGCTGTNAGACAGTGCCGGTTGGCGACCCCCAGGGGGAGAGCCTTCTCTGTTGGAGCCCCCACCCTCTGGAACGAGCTGCCCCCAGAGATCCGGGTGATTCCGGATCTCCCCTCCTTCTGCCGCGCCCTCAAGACATGGCTGTTTCAGCAGGCAGGACTGGCCTAGGGATATTTTTACTATTGGATTTTTAATCAACTTTTAAAAAAATAATAAGGAAAGGCCTATTTAAATATATTTTTTAATGTGTTTTAATTTTGTATATTGTATCAATTGTTCTGTTTTAATTGGCTGTAAGCCGCCCTGAGTCCACTAGGAGAAGGGCGGGATATAAATGCAATAAACTTAACTTAACTTAAACTTAAACTTAACTTATAAAAATAGATTATTTCAGTGTAGTTAATCCAAGTAATATTACTGTATTCATTGAGTAATATAATGTAAGCACATTATTGTACAATCCATGATCATCCCTAAATATTAAACCTTTGCAGTATGATATTGTCCTATATACAAATTAGAATACTGATAAAATACCTTCTGTATATCCACATGAATACCATGTTAATACTCTCTCTTGTAATTTTAATTTCTTTTTCTTTTATCTTTCCCTTCATAGTTTATAAACCAGTCATTTCATTGATTTATTTGCAATTTTTTGTGTCAATTTTATTTCCTTTTCTCTTAACATTGACCTGAATAGCTGTTGCTCTAAGATCTTGATTTCTTGAGAATGTCAAGAGCTACTAAAACAAAACTATCAAAACCTCAAAAAGGCAATAAACAAATAAAGGAGAGGCTTGTTTTGAGACAACTTGACTTTAGACTTACTACAAAAATGGCTAATAAAAATGGCAAGAGAGGGCAAGATGAGCTTGGTACAGCAATCTGCAAAAACATAGTTACATAAGATATACTTCAGAAATAATTTGAACAGATAGGAAATAAAATGGATGCTTAAAAAAAGAGAATGGATGAAAGATTTGTAAAGTTTAGAGGAAAAAATGAGAGAAGATGCAAAAAAGATGGAAAGTTCCATAAAGCAAATATTTGGAGGTAAAACAAATAAATGATAAAGTAGAAATTTTAGAGGGTAAGACAGATGTTCCAGGCAGAGAGTTGGAAAAGGAAGTGGATAATCTGGCTTTACTGGAACTGAGAAAGAATTCTATTTGAGATTCAGACCTCTTCTAGAGGTTTCAGATGACAATATTAAAGAATGGATTCTGGCAATTTTTTAGACTTGGAGGAGGAAGGGATAGGCACAGAACTTGATATTGGTATAGAATAATTTGGTATAGAATAAAGTCCAGATTTGCCGGAAAAAGGAATGTTCCTAAGAATGTTTTGATCCATTTTGTTAGAAGTAAGACAAGGAATCAAGTCCTGCAGCAGCATTTGAATATAAGATTCCAAATGGATAATACAGGTATAATTTTTCTGAATGAGATTCCTATTAGAATTTCTGCAAGAGAAAGAATATGCCTTCTTGGTTGAAAAATGAAAAGAGAAGCAAAAAGTTATTGATGCTGACCCTAACATTGATCAAAGTATGCAAATTTGCCAAGTGTGGATAAAGAGGTTAGACCAGATCGAGTCTATATTATAAATATTTTGACGATGAACTCTTACAACCTCTTCAAAGTATGATGAGCTGTGTTTTACAAAGAGGAAAGATGCCAGAGACTTGGAAAGATGCTAATATAATATTAATACCTAGAAAGTAGCAATATTTGACTTTAGCAAAAAACTACAGGGCAATATTATTATTTTAAAAAGATTCTTTTGCAACAATTTTAGCTGAAAATATGAAATATTTTTGCAAGAATTTATTTATGATGATCAATGTAGGTTTTTACCTACATTTTAATTTGTCAATATTATAACTGTGTTGGATGTTCTGGAATATTTGGAAAAACTTAATGAAAAACAAGATACGTTATAGATGCAGAGAAGACTTTTGGCAATTTGAACTACATTTTCTTATTTAAGGTTCTGGAAGATACGAATTTTGGAAGAAATTTTATAAAATGAGTGAAATAAATTTATAGTCCATAAAAGGCACAAATAATTGTGAATAAATTTTTCTCAAAATCACATGAAATACTAAAAGGAGCAAGACAAAGTTCTCCACTGTTCCTTCTCCTGTTTGCTTTAGTTCTTGAAATATTGAATAGGGACATAGGACAAGATGAGAGGACTGTGGGTATATAAATTTAAAAAGAGTCATACAAATTAAGAGCTTTTTTGAATGACCTGGGTCTGGTTTTGAAAGTCCCTTTAGAGTAAATTGAACTTTTAATTAGTAAAATTAAAAGAATTTGGGGCATTAACATGTTTCAAAATTAATAAACAGGAGATAAAGATGTTAACAGAAATATGGGCACAAAATCAAACAGCTTGGATGAATAGAATGGGTTTTAAGATTGAAAAGAAGATAAAATACTATGACAAATATTGATTGTATGTTATTTCAAAATATGTTAGACTTGGAATGAAGTTAAAAAAATCTGTCAAGATGGGACAAAGTACAGTTGTCCCTGCTGGGAAGAATTAATCTGTGATTAACATGAATGTTTTAGTTTTGTTTTAGACAATACCTGTTTTGACAACTGATGCATTATTTAAACAATGGTAGAAGGATGTATCTAAATTTGTATGGCAAGAGAAAAAAAATCCTTGTTAAATATAAGGTATTACAAGATGCAAAGCAAAGAGGAAAGGATTGGATCTACCAAATTTGAAATAATATTTTTCTGCTTGCTGTTTTGCTTGCATAAAAATGTGGGTATTGTTAAAAAATAGAAGTTTATTGGGGTTAGAAGGACATGAGCTGAGATTAGAGTGATTAGGCTGTCTGTGGTATGGCAAAGCTAACATTAATTATGTCAGGCCATCCTTAGAGTATGGAATAAACCTAAGTTCTGCCTGAAAATACTTTGGGGCTTTTAGCACAAGAAATGATGAGCAGTGATAAGTAAACATAAATGGTTAACTTATTGTGATGTACTAAAAGTAAGAGTTTCACTGGGAAACACTATCATGGAGAAGTGATTGCAGAACCATGCTCAAGAGTGTTTGACAACTCTGGGACAATTTGGAGGTCCTGGGAGACTGGAGAAGAGTAAATCTTGTCTCTGCCTTCAAGAAGATGAAGAAAGAATACCTAAGAAATTATAGATCTATCAGCCTGATATACTGTAATCAAAAGTCCTCCAACAGATGAATTCAATGATTTCTTTTTGTATCTTTGGGTCAGTGACTGACTTTTTGCCTAAGGCAGGAATAGAATTTGTGGTCTCCCAGCTTCCAGTTAATCATCTTTAACCACTATACCAAACTGTATCTCTTGGGATAGAGCATAATATCTCAAGCATCTGAAAAACTAAAGTATTGTCCACAAAAATATCTTTTAAGATGCTATTACAAAGTTATCATTGTTTCTTATTATGTTTTTCATATTTCAATAAAAGGATGAGATACAAGTATTTTCTCAGCAAATTAGTATGCAAAGAATTAAGTGTTAACTTTTAAATCAACAAAAACAAAAAAAAAATCATCTGTAGAGGATGAACACAAGATTTGATTAGATTACAGACAAAATTCATATTCAGTCCCTTCCCCTTGAATTAACACCCCAGCTGCTATATGCAGAGCAGAGTCTCCAGGCACAACACAAACATATGTATCAAATGTTCAGGCAATAGCATTGGTAGAATAGGTAGATTCCATCTTTATATACAGAGTGGTGAAGATTGCAGAAAAGATTATTGATAGTTCACTTCCTTCTTTTCAAGATATGACATATAAGTGATGCTTGAGCAGGGTCTGCAGTATTGTCTGGGACGCTACACATCCTCTTCATGACCTGTTTTCCTTGTTACCTTCTGGGAGGAGGCCTTGTGGTGTCCAAAGCAGAATATCTAGATTCAGTCAGTTTTGTTCCATATAACATCAACCTTGTGAACTCTCAAGCTTCCTCTTTCTGTTATGTATTCACAGGGCTTTTTTTGTCATAGAACGCCCAGAACGGAGTTCTGGCACCGTTTTTGGATGGAACCTTGTAGGGTAGGCAAGGCGAGTTGTATGTGTGTGAGTTCCGGCACCTTTTTTTTTTTTTTTTTTTTTACAAAAAAAGCACTGTGTATTCAAAATAGACAGCGATTAATATACTGTGTGTGTGTGTGTGTGTGTGTTTTCGTAGATTTTCATGGGTACAGGTATTCAGGTCTTGGCGTATTCGGGTCTTTTCCTGTGTAAGATTGAGAGTATCTTGGCAATGTTTCGATAAGGTCCCACTCGTCATCTTCAGGCTGGGGTCTTCGGCTTCGTGCCTGTGCGAGCAAAGTGTGATTGGAGCTGCTGTCTCTCTATAAATACTGGTGGGTGTGTTTGGAGTGCTGGCTTAGTTGCTGTAGGTGGATTGGTTGGCTGTGTGGGAGCCATTGTTTGCGGATTGTTTTGCTGTTTTGTAACATCCTGAGTAGTTGAGGCACACAAAGATGACGAGTGGGACCTCGTCGAAACGTCGCCAAGATACTCTCAATCTTACACGGGAAAAGACCCGAATACGCCAAGACCTGCATATATGTGTGTGTGTGTGTGTGTGTGTGTGTGTGTATGTATATATATGTATATATATGTATGTCTGTATGGGTGTAGGAATGTATATATATATATGTATGTATATGGCATGTGTATATGTGTGTTAGGGTATGGGTAGGGGTAGGGGTTGATATATACTTTCTTTTGAAAGCTGGCAACAGAATTTCATTTTTAATGTGGGCCAGTGTGCTCATAGTATAAATTGACAATAAAGGTTATTTTAATTTTAATCTTATCTTAATCTTACATGTTTATCTAGAAATGTGAATTTCTGAAATTATAACCTTAAAAAGTACTGGAAAGTCATTTAACCATATGTGGGACTGCCTTCTGACTGTGTCAATTTGGGGAATCTTGAGATGAAGGAAGGGCAATTTTTGAAATGTTCTATGCTTTCAGGGCAGAGGAGATGTTTATAATCTGCCTATACTACAGTATAAAGACAGTTCTAATATTATTCAGCCTCAAATTCTCTTTTGTATTGTGAATTTTCCAAATGATATCACTACATTGAAGTGCTTTTCATTCTTCATAGCTTTGTCATGAATGTATAAGCTACACAGGTCATAGAAACTAAAGCTGAAGTAGGACTATAGATGATACACCTGTGATATTTTATTTAATTGAGAAATTGAGAAAGCTGACATTTCATTTACTAAAATACAGTTCAGAGTATGAACCAACTGACTATAGATTTTTCCCAAAATAATTGTGTCACATCAGTTTTAATCTATTCTTTCATGAATTAGTTCAACCCATTTCATAATAGGTTTACAAATTATGAAATCATAATCATGTCCTTTTTTAAAAAAAATGCATTTAAATAACACAGGAGCACTGATTTGCAACACTGATTTTATTGTTTTTCAAAGTCTCACTGAGAAAAATCAATGAGGCAATACGGTTTAAGTTCATTCTCAACATATGTTACCTCAAACTCATAGGAGCCTTTCAGTCTTTTTATTTACTATAAGTGTATTCCTTCTCATATTTCCTATTTTTTTGGGTGGTGGGCAAGGGGAGTGCCACATAGAAAATATGGTTGTTATTATGAGTGTAGCAGAACTACAGAGTGGTGTGAAATTCACCACAGATGTTGCTGCTGAGTACTTGTTCCCAGGAATTAATATTTAGCCCTTCTTTTATAAACAATGTTTAATAATACCTTTCAGCAGAATCTGTTTTTGAATTCTAAACATTTCAGAAGCTCTGGATCCTACAAAATATCAATAGTGTTTGAGAGTTCGTAAATAGTCCTAGCATATTAAAGCAGTACAAAACCAGAATGGTGTAATCCTTAGCAATTCAAAATGCATTAATTTCTTGGTGTAATGAATTTATGGTCAATAGTTTGAGCTAATAGAGACTAAAGTATAGTTACAGTTAATAGAGAATAAATACCATTAAAGTTAATGAAACCTCATTTTGAGAAGACACACATGGGATTATGTTACAATGTTAAAAGAAAACAGCAGCTCCTAATAAGTACATGGACATGTCTATGCATTTTTCATGAGAACAATATAATATTTTTTTGTTACTGATTACTTTCAGGATTTTTTTTTCAACTTCCTAGTTCAGTTTATATCCCTGGAATTCTCTGATAGTTACTGCTGGGGCCAAAACCTGGATCATCTAAAGCAGGGGTGTCAAACTGGCAGCCCACAGGCCAGATGCATCATGGCGAAACCGCACCTACCTCATTGCCGGCAATTCGAAAAAAAGTTGCGATACATCGCGACACATCACGTGACATTGTGAGTTTGACAACCCTGATCTAAAGCAACCAAATCACTCTGAAGATACAATTTAATTTTATTTGCATGAATACAAGCAATAACCAGTATGTACTAGATCGTGAACAAAAGGGGGCATGATGGCTCAGTGGTTAAAGATGCTGAGCTTGTCAGCTGGAAAGCTGACAGTTTGGGTTTGGGACTCAAGTTCCCTGTGACGGAGTGAACTCCCATTATTTGTCTCAGCTCCTCTAAACCTAACAGTTCAAAAATATGCAAATGTGAGTAGATAAATAGGTACCAATTTAGTGGAAAAGTAACAGTGTTCTGTACACCTTGGCATATAGTCATGCTGGCCACATGACCACAATAATGTCCTTGGACAATGGTGGCTCCCTCAGCTAAGAAATGGAGATGAGCACCACCCCCTAGAATTAGACATGACTGGAACCTTTACCTTTACTAGATATCCAACAAAGCTTTGTTGCTTTTCTGAGCTGCCATGAAAAAAGTGGAACCAGAACTTATATTCATTTGGCTCACTGCATTGCAAAGGCAAAGCAAATAAAAAGGCAGATACAGTGAAAATTAACAGTGTGACATTGCGATGTTTTGGATCAGGGGTGTCAAACTCGCAACATCACGTGACGTGTCATGACGTGACGTATCGTGATTTTTTTTTCCATTGCTGGCAATGGGGTGGGTGCAGTTTCACCATGACAAATCCGGCCTGTGGGCTGGCAGTTTGAAACCCCTGTTTTAGATAAGCTCATCTGTGTGATCTTATTATTACTGATCCCTTTCTACTAGCTCAGTATGCTAGCCCAATCATCGTTGAGATATGGTTAATGATTAGAAACAATTTGGTTTACTGTATCACAAGTTCCCAACTGACTCTTCTTCCTGTTGCTGCTCAGGATGAATTCAACTTACCATGAATGTTGTCTTACAAGAGTTCTTCAAGGAGGTCCCATTTGTGTGTATATATGGGGGAGCATCTCATAGGTTTAGTAATGAATGCAGCGGATGTGTATATAGTGTGTACCTTACACCCAATCAAGTATTAAGGAACCATGTCTCCTGTTTAGCTTTCAAACTCAAAAAACATCAGCCGAGTGTTACTACCATTCACCTATTGATTTGATATCTGTTAGCTTTATGGTAGAAAAAATACCTTTATATATTTAAAATACTGTGAAGAATGGTTGATATTTGGATTAATATTTATGGCTCATTTACTAAAGAAGGTTGTCTTGTACTTCACAGAATTTGGTGAATTTACAATGGAAATCAAAACTAACAAGACCTTGCTTGGATCTCGCATGGGGTTAGATAGACTTAGTGACCCTGGAAATTAATCCAAATATGGGTATAAAATTTGGCATGATAAAATGTTATTTAAAAAGCACATTGTGGTTATAAAATCAAACCAATTTAAACTTTCTAAAATAAAAGCTTATCTAAACAGCAAGCTCCAGAACTGATCAGTTTCTTTAAAAAAACTATGTAGGCTTCACAGACCTGCTTGTTTTTCTTGTACAAGGCAAAATATAGTTCTAAAAGGAGCTAAGAAACTCTGTTTTCAGGAGAAAGGTAAAACCAAGTTTTGCTATCAGCACTGATTTCTGGATACAAATTAGCTTTTCATCATTTCTGAAAACCATAAACAAATCATTCATTACCATTGATTATAGTAGTTTGACCATATAAACAAATACCTAAATGAATATGGTAACTGAATCTACACCTTGTGGCATTATTTGCTTTGTTCTTACTTCTCCATTGCACATGTTTAAAAAGAAAAAGATGCATATGACAAAGAAAGGAAAAGAAAATAATATATTCTCCAAACATGTTTGTGATGGCCAGGACAAACTGGGGGAAAACTGCTATTGGTTTTGGAAAAGCTTTAGAGATGGGTGCTTGTATGGCAGATTTCATCAACCAAAAAGTTTGCTTGAATGAGTTTGCTGCATCATGCAAGTTGAGACTGAAATTTTTGGTGAATGAACTGGGATTCTAAATTTTTATTTCATTTGGACTGGGAGTTGTGGCTATTTTTAGTTTTAGCCTGGATAAGAATCAGTTTTATTTTGGACTAGCTATACCCGGCCACGTGTTGCTGTGGCTCAGTCTGGTTAAATGGAAAAGAAAGAAAAGAGAAAGCACACGTTTGTAATATGTTTAATTTCACAATGCTTGTGGGCATGCTTTTACGTCCAACAGATGGCACTGTTTTTCAAAAAAAGCATGTTTTTACCTGTCACAAGTGTGACATCTATATAATAGTAGGTATATAAAAACACGCACATATTTGAATGCAATGTTGTGTCAAATTTTCAAAGCAATTGGTGAAGAACTTTCGGAGATTTAAGACTTTGAACAAACGAACATTTACATTTTTATTTATATAGATATAGATTGTTAGAACAAGCTATAGCTTTAAACACAGATGTTTTTGTTAAAATTAAAACAAATCATAGGACTGAAGTAGAATAGATTGCAAATATTTCTTTAGAATGATGACATACATTATTGCAGGGCTTTTCAACCTTTTCACCCATTGTACCACTTTTAGGATATGGCAGTATCCGAGTACCACCAGTCGCCTAGCAAGGTGTCAAAAACTTGATGACCCCCCCCAAAAAAGGAAAAAAGTGATGAAGTACAGGTAGTCCTTGACTTACAACAGTTCACTTAGTGGCTGTTTGAAGTTACAGTGGCACTGAAAAAAGTGCCCCCCAAGCCACAGCCGAGCAAGACACCTACCCGTCTGCCCGGCGGCGCTCTTCCTCTTGTCCGAGGTTTTCATTGTTGTGAGCTCCAGCCATCTCTCACTTAGGCTTGTGCGGTGCTGCCACCGGTTCAGCTCATTCCCCTCCCCCGCTACCACTTTTCTAGGATGGTCGCGTACCACCTGCCAGGTGCCAATGTACCACAGGTGGTACCTGTACCACTGGTTGAAAAGCCTTGCATTATTGCTTTATGCCACTTTTAAGTTAGCAATTCTTCAGTGTTTGGAAAAATAGAATCAGATTTAGCTCACTTTCTAGTCTGCCAGTGAGTGAATGTCATGGATTTAGCCTTTTTCACTCTTTAAATCAGATTTTCTATAAATATTTAAATTCTGGTCATATGATATAGCTATGCACACTATCTTTTGGATTTTCGTGGCTCATTGTGTTTAAGCACTTCATTATGCAAACTCACCATATCACAAAAAAGATGTTGGGAATTTGGAAAAAAAAAATCAGAGAAGAGCAACTAAGATGATCAAAGGCCTGGAGACAAAAACATATGAAGAACAGCTTCAGGACATGGGTTTGGTTAGTCTAAAGAAAAGAAGAAATAGGGGAGACATGATAGCAGTGTTTCAATACTTGTGGGGCTGCCACAAAGAAGAGGAGGTCATGTTATTCTCCAAAGCACCAGAGGGCAGGACAAGAAACAATGGTTGGAAACTGATCAAAGAGAAGAAGCAGCCTGGAATTAAGGAGAATTAAGGAGAAACTTCCTGACAGTGAGGACAATTAACCAGTGGAACAGCTTGCCTCCAGAAATCATGGGTGCTCCATTACTGGAGGTTTTTAAGAAGAGGCTAGACAGTCACTTGTCTGAGATTGTATAGATCCTCCTGCTTGAGCAGGGGGCCTAGACTAGAAGACCTCCAAAATCTATTCTATTCTATTCTATTCTAACATTATTTCCCTTAAGTCATGAGATCCAAAAAGGTCTTTGTAAAGTTTTGAAGTATTGGAAAAAATCATGATAAATCTGGCGGTTAGAACACACACACACACACACACACACACACACACACACACACACGTATGTTGTGCCACCAAATTTATTATAGATTTTTTCCAGTACTTTGAAATTTTACAAAGACCTTTTTGGATCTCATGACTTAAGTGAAATACAAATAATGTTAGTTTGTATAATGAAGTGCTTAAAATGCAATGAGCCATGAAACTCCAAAAGATAGTGTGCATAGCTACATCATATGACCAGAATTTAAATATTTATAGAAAGTCTGATTGAAATAGTGAACTCAACCCATAACTGCATGTTAGTCAGTCGTATGCAACTAGATTAATTGGTTAGGAACGTAAATATATTACACCCTGAAATAAGAACTTTAGATAAAGGCTTGCATAGTTTAGAAAAGTTGGAAGTGCTTTTTAAAATGAGGCCTATTAAACCAATCAACTAAAAAATCAGGAAGTCTATAAAATTGTAAAGTTCATAGCCTTTATTGCCCATACTTTTGCCAATAAACAAAGCTTGAGCTTGAACAGCACCAAAAGCAAATAAGATATAGAAGTATAATGAAGACCTAGTTGGATGATTCCTATAATTTAAATACAATGACTGAAGGATGCAAATTGTTCAAAAGGAACAAGTGACAGACAGGAGTTGCAATTGAATGAAGTTGGTGTTGTTTTAGCTTTAGAGAGTATCAAATTAAAATAAGAATGAACTCTGCGAATTAACAGTTCCACCTTATTCTGAAATTGTCGCATCCTCATCAAGTATTATATCTAGTAGGATCATTCTTATCCATTGCAGGGACAAATAGCCTGGAACAGATTCATAGAATGATAATGAAGATGAGCAGGAGATTAGAAACTAAGTGGAAATATTTATCTTTGAAAAAAAACAATACCAAAAGAATGAATAGCACCTTTCAATAACAGAAAGGATGTCTTTTTTTTCCCCCTTGTGGCTCTCAGAGCTTGGGTTTTTTTTTCCAGAGATTTCATTACCCAAAGTAGATGATGTCAGCACTGATGATGTTACCTAGTTTGGGTAATGAGACATCTGCAAGAAAACAACCAAGCTCAGGGAGCATTAAGGAGGTGGGAGAAAACATTTCAATCTTGTGCTACAAATATTCTCCTGTATTGGAAAGGATGTCACAAAGTAGGATATTAATATCTGCTTATTATCAACCCAGAATACAGGACATAGAATAATGAATTTAACTTACAAATATTTGAAATCTATAAAGATTTATAAACTGATGTGATGAACAGGGTAGTCATAAGGGTGCCTCAAGACTCCTTGTAGTAAATACTGTGTACTTTGACTTACTTGCTTTATAGTTACTCATATAACTGAATTCAGAAGTAATGGAAATCTGATGTTTTAATCATTAGACCAAGTTTTATTCTTTTAATCTGATCTGGATGTAGCCTTAAATTATAGTTCTCTCTGTAATCACCAATATTGTTGGATGAGTAGGTCTATCTAGAATTAAAATTATGGGTATGGCTGATTTCCAACAATGGCTTCTATGGCAGACACAGTCTTTTATTCTCAAAATATTTGCTGTTTGGTAGCCACTCCCATTATGCAAAGTTTCCTATTTCGCAGGAACTAACTTTCCTATTTAGTAATGTTAAAAGATAACTCACCCAAATCACTATTTTGGAATAATCTTTTCTACTTTAACAGCTGTTTCAGAAAAGGTGAACTGCATGCTATAAGGGAAAAAAAACATGGACAAACACCTGCTCACATCTCCCTCCTTTTATTTCTAGTTACAGAGAACAAACCCAAGAACAAGGGAGTAAGGAAACCAGGTAATCATACGTGCAATAGTCCCTTCACACAATATACTTTTACCTGATCTGGCCATTTTTATTTTAGGATTGCCTCTTGCCCATGTGGGATATAGAAGCATTGTTAGACATAAATGTAATACAATCTAAAATTCTGCTTTAAAGAATATCTGGTCTTCTCCCAAATATAGAAAAGCAGATTCCGGTGGATACCAAGAGAAATATTAGCAAAGGTTCCATCATGAACTCTAGATTTTGTTTTATGGGACTATATTCAAATACAAGAATTCACATGGCACTCACATTTATATCTAACATGTTGTAGCTAATTTATGGTTCAGTGTGCCTAGCAAACTGAGAACAGTGGGTTGAATAAATCACTATTAAGTTAACCATGGGTAAGTGATAATGTGAACATAATCATGGATTTATTTCTGCCTCTCTATTACAGCTGTGAAAATACAGATACACAGTCTTCTGATTAGAACTAACTATTGTTATTTTATCCAAGACATTTAACCTGAAATAAAGATTAATCCAAACAAGCTGTGGTTGTACTGTGGTTTCCTATTCTTGCTTCCTATTTTTCATCAGATGAAATAGAAACTTCTTCATCATAATTGCTACAAAGAGAGCATGTTATTCACAAAGCAACAATTATAGTTTACTGTTACAACCAAATTGTTATTATTGCTTTGATTTATAGCACTTCCTCCAGGTTCTCAGTGGCATGAGTAATACCCATTCCTCTAATTTTATCTTCCTAACAACAATTCTTGAAATATCTTGCACAGATAACAACAGCAGCAGCAGCAACAGCAGCAACAAAACAACAACAACAACAACAGCAATAATAATAATAATAATAATAATAATAATAATAATAATAATAATAATAATAATAATAATAATAATAATAATAAAGTTGGAAGGGACCTTGGAGGTTATCGAGTCCAACCCCCTGCTCAGGCAGGAAACCCTACACCATTTCGGACAAATGGCTGTCCAGTCTCTTCTTAAAAACTTCCAGTGTTGGAGCATTCACTGCTTCTGGAGGCAGGTTGTTCCACTGGTTAATTGTTCTAACTGTCAGGAAGTTTCTCCTTAGTTCTAAGTTGCTTCTCTCCTTGATCAGTTTCCATCCGTTGCTTCTTGTCCTGCCTTCAGGTGCTTTGGAGAATAGCTTGACTCCCTCTTCTTTGTGGCAGCCCCTGAGATATTGGAACACTGCTATCATGTTCCCCCTCGTCCTTCTCTTCGTTAAACTAGACATACCCAATTCCAGCAACCGTTCCTTATATGTTTTAGCCTCCAGTCCCCTAATCATCTTTGTTGCTCTTCTCTGTAAACGGTGTCTTCCCAACCAATTTGCAGTTGGTTTACAAATTATGGTTTGTACTAAATGCAATTTGTTGTTATGTTTGATTTCATAAAATGATAACATCTAGTATCATTTTGCTCATGGGACTGCTGTGGGTGAGAATGCATTTATGAAACTTTTCACTGAGCATGGTTTGTGTGTGTGTGTGTGGGGGAAGCAGATAAAACAGTGGTACCCAACATTTGCGCCTTTGCAGCCCAGTTGGGGGGGGAGAGGGAAACAGGGCTGCAGGCCAGCATGCACACACAACTCAACATCTGCAAGTGGCAGGCCAGCATGCCTACACATGCACACACAGCTCGACTTGTGTAAGTTGAGCTGCATGCATGCCAGCCTGTAACTCATGCAAGTCGAGCTGCGTGCATACTGACCCACCGCTCAAATGGCTCAGTTGCAAATAGGCCATGGCCCAGAGGTTGGAGAACCCTGAGATAGAAGTTGAAACTCCACTCTGACTTCTTAACAATAGGTTAAGTGATGCTGCAACTGCCCTTTCCTGGTATCTGGAGGCTGTTGAGATCTGGATGGGGAGCAACAGTCTAAAACTGTACCTGGGAAAACAGTATTGAGACTTGTAATTCCTGCTAGAGCCACATCTGGCAATCTTGCCCAGGAGTGTCTTTGCATAACTATGTGTTGTGTGCCAGTTATGTTCATTCCTGGACCAGATGAGCCCTTCTCATGGTTACCATAAACCTGGGTCATCTCCCAGTTGGGCTATTGTATTGCACTATACAACCTTGAAGAGTATCCAGAAGCTTCAGTTGATCCAAAATGCAGCAACCTGCATAGTTCTGCACAAAACCAGATTTGCACATGTGTCACCTCTTCTGTGAGTGCTGCACTGGTTGCTGATTTGCTTCTGTGTGAAATTCAAGTTGCTATTAATTACCTTTAAAGCCCTATACAGTTTGCAGCCAGACTATTTGAATATATAACCTCTCCCTGATTATATCTATCTGGTCCACCAAAGTAACAGCACTCTGTAACATCATGCTGGCCACATGACCACAGAAACATCTTCCAACAGTACTAACTCAATGACCCTTGAAACAGAGATACAGTAAGCACCATTCCCTATAGTTGGCAATGAGTAAAACGTACAGGGATTCCCCCCCATTACCCACCAGTGAGGGAAGGTAGTATATATTGTGGGTCCCATCTTTTAAGGAAGTACACCTGATGTGACCTAGAACAGGGCTTTTCAACCTTTTCATCCATTTTAGGATATGGCAATATCCGAGTACCACCAGTCGCCTAGCAAGGTGTCAAAAACTTGACCCCCCAAAAAAGGAAAAAAGTGATAAAGTACAGGTAGTCCTCGACTTACAACAGTTTGCTTAGTGACTGTTCAAAGTTACAATGACACTGAAAAAAGTGGCTCCCAAGCCACAGCCGAGCAAGACACCTGCCTGCCCACCCAGTGGCGCTCTTCCTCCTATCCAAGGTTTTCATTGTTGTGAGCTTTTCTGTTGAGGATTGGCAGTGAGAGTGGGGTGGCGGGGTGTTTGGTTTTTATTCCCCCCATCTGCTGGGTGATTGCAGCAGGTTTTGGTCACTTCACATGACCCTGGGACACTATGACCGTCATAAATATGAATCAGTTGCCAAGCATCTGAATGTAAATCAAAGGCCCTGGAGATGCTGCAACATTCCAGCTGATCGGCGCTTCTTCTGGGCTCAGGATCAGTGTTGCTTTCCAGCTTATTGGTGCTTCTTCAGGGCTCAGCAGAAGCGCCAGGATCAGCGCTGAGCTCCAGCTGGAGCATGGCACTGATCCTGGCATTTCCACTGAGCCCTGACAGCCCTGAAGAAGCAGTGATCCTGGCACTTCCGCTGAGTCCTGACAGCCCTGCAGCTCCAGCCATCTCTCGCTCAGGCTTGTGAGGTGCTGCCACCGGTTCAGCTCCCCCGCTACCACTTTTCTAGGATGGTCGCGTACCACCTGCCAGGTGCCAACCGTACCACTGGTTGAAAAGCCCTGCTTTAGAGCAGCCATTGCTGTGGATGCTATAATAGTGCAATAAATAAAACTCTTACTTTGCAAGCAGTACACTGCTTCCTTAAAACCCATACAATATTTTGGAGAGTTTGTTTTCTTTTTCTTTCTTTAAAAAAAAAAAGATGTACAAGCAGGAAGCTCAGAGAAAAAAATAGCATTTTTTAAAAGTTTATCTCCAGACTTGAAATAGCAACCTTATGTACACAAAGCAAATATTATAAACATGTTGTTAATTATAAAAGGCTGCTTTAAAATGTCTAGAGAATATGGTAAGCATAGGTTCATTTGAAGTGATAGTTCTTTTCTCTGCAAATTTGCCAGTGAGCTTCTGAGTTCACTGCTATAAACTGGAGCATGCTATCTGAAATGAACAGGAATACTGGAAAAATGTACTTTGGAAGTAGAGCAGAAAAATAACTTTTGAAGTTGTTTTGATGGTAAGGGAATAATGGAGGGCAATACCACTTGTTTCGCTCCTCCAGAAACAGTTGCTTGACTTTCTGGTGATAGATCAACTAAGGAGTGCAGATAAGAACTAAAATGTATTTTTCCCCTCCATTAAATTTCTTTATACCCTATGAAAACACCCTCCTTGCTAAACTCTGTTTGATCCTTTTGCCTTGTTCACATCAAACATTGGTTCTCTTGAATAATGTCTGCATTTTTTTAGATTTCTCCCAATGAGTAATCTCACCTGATTTTGTACTGCAAATATTTTATAAAGCCAAATTTCTGTGTGCCAGCCCTCCCAGAGAAACCAGTCAGGAAACATAACTAGATGAATCAATTCAACTTTATTGCAAGGCTACATTAGCAGAATCTTGCAAGTCTGAATGTATGAATTTCCTGCAGTCACTTTTAACTGTCTGATCAATTAGGGCAGGTCCTTCCTAAATTTTTCTTTGACTGCTAAGTTGCTGTCTGAGTTGCCATCATATTAAATTACGGTATTGTGCCTGAAGAAATAGATAGGGTCCTTAGTATTGTGAGCTTAGCTAACTGCTCTTTGGAATCCTGCCCCTTCTGGCATTGTTATGTGGGTAGGATTTAGCCTTGGTGAACTATTCCTTGAGTGAGAGGTTGTTCCTCTCTACTTCATCCCTTTTTGGGGATTAAATTGATGAAGTGGATTATCCAGAACCCTTTCAGTTACACCCAGGAATAGGACAGAAACAGCATTGTTCACAGTTAGATAATCTTCTCTCCAGGATGGAGGTTGGCAGATGGAAGCAGCTTTTCAGTACCATTGGCCATTGTAATCTTTTGGGCCAGCTCCAGGATTGGGAGTGGATGGCATAGTATTTTATTAGTAGTCCTCCTTTTCTGGGATCAGTCCCAGTTGGTGAGGATTAGGAGGTGAGCTCCCACCCTTGGTCCCTACTTTGTGTGATTCCATATGGTCAGTACTCTCACACCTCTTTTTTAACATCTACATGAAGACACTGGGTGAGATGATCTATCAGCATGGGATATGGTATCATCAGTATGCAGATGACATCCAATAATATCTTTCTGCTTCTAGTGAATTAAGTCATGCTGTTGATGCCTGGAGACTGTAAGGGATTGGATGGAGACCAACAGGCGACCACTGAATCCTAGCATTATTAAGTATATTAAGTAGACATTGGATTTTGATGCCCTCCATTTCAGGGACTATGCCATCAATGGTATTACAAAGGGTTGCATTGCACCAAACAAACCCAATGTGCAGTTTAGAGGTTCTCTTAGATTCACAACTCCTGTTCAAAGAGCAGGTGGCAGTCATGATTAAGAGGGCCTTTGCACAGCTTTGTGTTGTGCACCAGTTGTGCCTGTTCCTGGACACATTGTTTCTTTCTTCTCTAAATTGACTAAATCTCTAAAAAGGTACAAGTTATCAATTTTGCTTTAGTTATTAGTTATTTGCTTTAGCTCTTTGGGGTGAGGAGAAGAGTAGCTAAGAATTGAGACAAAGCTATATTTGCTAGGTTTTTTTTTAAATATATACGGTATATAGTACATTTTTATATCCAAATTTTCTCATAGACCTTATTTATGTATTAAATAAATAAATATATACTGTTTTTGAAAAAAATATTTATATGAATATCTAATCTGTATTTATAATCTCCCAGATTTGAAATGAGCACCTAACATTAGAACCATCATTAAAAAGGCACAACAAAGAGTGTTCTTCCTGTGTCAACTCAGAAAGTTCAGACTGCCCCAGGACCTGTTAATACAGTTCTATAGAGGAATTATTGAATCTGTCATTTGTCTATAACTGCCTTGTTTGGTACAGCAACCAAACAGGACAGATACAGACTTCAATGGATAGTTAGAACTGCAGGGGAAAAAAACCAGTTGCAACCATCCTGCCTTCCATTGAGGATCTGTATACGGTACTGCATGAGCCAGAAAGAGAGCTGAGAAAATATCTACAGCTGTATTACTGTTATCCTTCTCATCTTTTTTACTACCTTCTCCTATTGGTAGCTTATAATTATATTACTTTGTTGTTTGTATATACACTGAGAGCTTATGAACTGGAGACAAATTCCTTGTATGTCCAATCACACTTGGCATTCTATTCTATTCTATTCTATTCTATTCTATTCTATTCTATTCTATTCTATTCTATTCTGCAAACAAGAAAATATTCATCAAGTAGATTAGACTGGCACACAGGGATAAAGTTAGTGTCATTCCAATACATAATTCTATGGAAAATGACAATTATGACTGAGCTTTCCTCTTTGTGAAATTTTAATGATTGTCATTACCGATAGTAAATTATGTCATCTTTGAACATATTTCACAACTGAAAATAGAGAAAAACGTGCCATATGCTTGTTCTTGTACTGAAGACAGATGCCTAATTTTAGTCTTCCTTCCCTTTCATGTCACCTATACACCGTCTGAAGGCTCTGCTGAATCTGCTCCATTTATTTAATTCTAGACTTAAGCACTGAGATGTAAAAGTAAGTGATGGGTAAGTCATCCAGTGTTGAAAGACTTAAGAGCCAGGGATTTTATAAATTTCATTCTCAAGGTCCTATGTGCCTGGTGCTTGACTTTCAAGTACCTAATAATAGTTTAATCCTAAACTTTAAAGATTTTACTTGCACAAAGCTTTTGCACCTATGTCTTTGAAAGTGGAGATCTTATTAATTTAATAGGGAGAAGATATTGTTGCAAATTCCATACAATTTTTCTAAAATGGTTTTAAAATCTATAGAGATGTCATTTTATTAAACGTTCAAAAAGCAAATATATTTAAACAAAATTGGCAGCTTTCATTCATCCAGAAATGACTGTTGCTGTAAATTTAATCTAATATTGTTTGATATCTTCAGAAATGGACACAGTTGGCACTAGCATTAACTGTGGAAATGCATTTTTGGCCACTGCAGTTTTTTAAAAAGTGGAATGTAGAATTAGAATTCTTGTAATATTTTGGAAGTTGGATTCTATAATACCCGTAGCCTTGGTTTTAAACTATTCAGGATAGAAGGAAAGCAACCTATAATTCTATTCAATAGGTGCTGTTTTATTTGAATTATATATTTTAAAGGTATATAACTGGTTCAACTGCAAGGGTTTTTTTTCTCCTATAGTGTAATGTAATGTAAAAATGGCCTTGAGAGACAGGGCAGAGATGCTGCCTAGAGAACAATCAGAAAAAAGGAGAGGGGGAGCCTGCAGCAGCATAATAGGCAGGAAAAAAAACTTAGAATGGATCTCCCCCCCCCCCCATCAAAATTATCAGCCTGTAAGAAGAGTTTTGTACTTTCAGACATGGAAGATTCTGTTAATGTAGCCTTACAATAAAATAAAATTAACTCATCTGGTCTGCTTCCTGTCTGTTCTACTCGGGAAGAGTGACACATAATTAGCTGCAATTAGCTTGTATTTGCTGGTCGGAATTGAAAATACTGTTTAAAGTAAGGAATGAGCAAGAGGGCAACCTTATTGCAGACTATGGGTAACTATGAAGAGTAGATTAAATTACTCTTATTGGCAGGTGCTGAGAAAGATCCCGATGGGTTTCACTACTTTTATACAGCTAAGGGCAACAACTTTTATTTTAGGTATGAGACCACCAGGAAATCATAGTACTTTAAGTTTGATGTGGGAAGTGCACAACAATTTTTTGTGAAGAGAGTAAGAGTAATCCACTGCTCCACTCTTGAAGAAAATGACATATATATGATTCTGTGGTCACCAGAAATTTGGCTTAAATCGAAGGAACCTTTTAAATAGGGTATCTGTCACTCTTCTTTTCTTCTCTCTTTCCTTTGCATGACTTCCATCCAGTTTCTCCCTTTCGTTTTAGTCTTTTCCTGGTATGAATATCCATCTTTTTATCTCAACTTTATTCTCCCCGCCCTGCCTCTTTTGCTCTTTCTGTTAGAAGGAGGGATCCACATGTGTTTGTCCATATATGTGAGAATCGGTGTTATAGCCAGATGAAATCATTTTGTAAACTGGGTACCTCTTTTCCAGACAGTTGGATTTGATATTGCTAGCCTAAAAAGGACTGTCCTGTCCAAGTTCTTTTTTTTCTGAATCAATGTTTTGATTCTTCCTAGAAAGGGTTTCAAAAATTTTCTTAAAGTCAGATTACTCTTCCTTTTTGGCAAAACCCATAATATATGTTATTACCAAATATATTGCTACCCAGTTGCTATAGCCAGGATTCAGATATACTGCTGAACCAGGATTCAGATACCAAGACAATGCATTTATCTGGATTATAACCAGTCTGAATGCTTTGGGGGTAAAAAGGCAGAATATAAATTGATTGAATAATAACAAAAACCATATATTCCAACATTTCATAGTTGAAAACTGACTTGTTATTTTAACCCCTTGTTCCATAGCAGTTTGATTTCATAACACAGAGACAAAATTACGCATTGCTGAAGGGTCTGCTCTGTTTGCTTACTGTGAAATTGTTATGAACTGATTCAAAATACAATTTGAACAGTTAAGAATAAGCCTAATGAACATGTGAAATAATAATACACTGTGCACTGCAATATGCTTTACTTACAATTGTATAAATGCTTACAAATTAAGAACTGGTATGTTCAGTGGGGCTTACTCTCTAATAAAAATGTCTTCAGTGTTTGAGGGTTTCTAAAAAGGAAACGCCTCTGCTCCTCTACTTGAAAATCCTGTTGTTTGAAAATGGAAGAGAACTGATTCTTTGAGATTACTAGCAATATAAGAATGTATGGTAACTGGATCTTAATTAGACATTCTTCACACTAAGAGCATTAGAAACCCAAGACTGCTATTTATCACTGGGGAGAGAGAGAGAGGGAGGGAGGGAGAGCAATAGTAGCTTATGTTAAACAATGCAACACTTTTAGAACTTGATCTTCAAAAATAATTTCAAGCATCGAAGAACAGCAACCATTTTTAGGCATTTGTTTCAGAAAAGGAATTTGGAGCAGTTATATTGCTCTTCTACCAGAATCGAAAATCTGTGTACTGTATAATATAGTCTCTATGTTTGTTTTCTCTTGGCTGGGATTCCTCAATGAATGCCATAAACTGATGAATGTGTAAAAATAAGCATGCACCACTAGATAACCAATGAACAAATGGAAGCATAGAGAAAGTTGATTTTAGATCAACAAAACCTGGTATCATTGATGTAAAATCAATAATTTTGTGTGATACAAAATCCATCCTGTTTTTATCCATCACTTACTTCTAAAGAAAATAGATCTTAGTTCAGATGGAAAAAAATTATATCTAAAAAATTCTATCAAATGAAAAATCTTTTTAGAACAGTTAGAGCAAAATCTGTCTCAGGTAATTCTGGGATGTACTCTAAGAATGGAGCTGACATTGAGATAGGTGTGAAGAGTAACCCTCAATTGCATGTGTATGATTGTAGGTGGTTATATCTATTTGCCCTTGTTTGGGGCAAAATGTAGTTTTAACGTGGTACTTTTCTTGGAAAATATTTTGAGGAAAATGTAAATATTCCAATGGTTTATTTTAGATTTGTTTTTCTGTTTTATGTAAAAGTCCATTGAAGCGTGAAGTTTCGGAGATATTATTTCCTTATGTTTAATTGCATTAAATACCAAAATGAATAATACCATTATTCCTGTCTGAATATATTTTCTCTAAGTTGGAGAACATTAGTGGAAGAATGCAAAAAGGCGTGAACATATATTGAGAACATATGTCTATTTCTTAGCAATTTGAATTTTATTGATATATATGATTTAGATCTGTTATAATGTATCAAATAATAAACACCATAACTTAAAAAAAATGAATAGTGTCAGAAACCAAACTGAACTTTTTGTCATAATATTCTCCAAATATTCTGTGAAATTATTTTTGACAAGTTAATTTATGGAATGAGAAAGCCATCATTATGCCATTAGGAGAGGGGGGGGAAATTGTAGGCTAAAAAGAACAAAGAAAGGGTAAGAAAGAACATAGCTAACTTGGATAAATTCAAGTATCCAGGGTCAGATGAATTATGTCCTAGGAAAGTGTCACCTAAACATTTTCAACCCAGTGCTTCTATACTTTACTTTACTTTACTTTATTTTGATTTATATCCCGCCCTTCTCCCAACGGGACTCAGGGCGGCTCACAACATATTTAAAAACAAAAACATATTTACAATCCCCACCAAATAAAACCAATTAAAACCAAATATTTTAGAGTTGTGCTGTTTAAAATTTTCTAAAAAATAAACCCGATTTAAAATCCTCCCTAGGCCAGGCCTGCTTGCTGGAAGAGCCATGTCTTGAGGGCGCGGCGGAAAGTAAGGAGATCCGGAATCATCCGGATCTCAGGGGGTAGTTCGTTCCAGAGGGCGGGGGCACCCACAGAGAAGGCCCTCCCCCTGGGGGTCGCCAGCCGACACTGCTTGGCC
>NW_015387516.1:244038-247696 GCF_001527695.2 Protobothrops mucrosquamatus | reverse complement strand
GAGCTGCCGCCGACGTCCCACCCGCCGATGGCAGGTTGAAATCCCCCAAGACCATAAGTCTGGGGGTCCCAACCGCCACCCCGGCTATCACGTCAGCCAGCTCAGGCAGGGCTGTTGATACATAGCAGGGAGCCAAGTATATAATCAACAAGCCCACTTGCACCCCTTGCCCCCATTTCACAAGGAGGGACTCCACGCCATCTATCTGAGGCACAGTGGTCTCCCTTGGACAAAGGCCCTCCCTTATAATGACCGCTACCCCCCCGCCCCTACCCCGGGTCCTCGGCCGATGGAATGCCTGAAAACCCGGTGGGCAGATGTCTACCAGTGGTACTCCACCTTCTACGCCCAGCCAGGTCTCAGTAATACCTGCCAGGTCCGCGCCCCCCTCCAAGAGAAGATCCTGTATGAGGGGGGCCTTATTTACCACGGACCTGTATAAACCACTATGCCTTTGCACACTATCTACTTGCTAGTGCTTCCTATTATGCATGTAAAATATGAGTAATATTTGACAAAAGATTTTTCAATAATTGTACCAATTATTTTTATCATGCCCTTTTAGTTGCATTTAGATTACATACTATTCATTAACATACAGAGATTTAGTAAAGTAAATAAAATGAGATTTATTATAAGATGCTAGTATGATCCTTGAGCTTGGTAGTTTTCACTTAATTTCGTAATTCTGATAACAAAAATGAAAGGCATATGTACAGGTTGGAGAGGCCGTGTGTGGGAGTAGTACAAGTGAAAAGGATGTTGATGTCTTTTCACCCCTAAGTTAAACATAAGCAAGTAGAGTGATGCAGTTTATAAAAAGGCAAATGCTTCTACACTGGAGAGAACATAAACAAAAAACAGAGGATAGCAGTGAGGTGGCATCATTATAGCAACTTTCAGTTTGGCTATTTCTATCCCATTTTTTCATTTATACTTTTGCATTTAGATATCTAATGAACATTTAACTTTTCAGACTTCTACCTTCAATATGTATACAGATCCTCTTTACACATAGTCCTGAATGACAAGGAGGAATTATTTCAGTTTCTTTTAAATAATGTGGTATCCTTTAGGCACCAGAGACCTGTGATTCAAATGAATTGGTTAATCAAGTTCATCAGTAATCGTGATTATAGCTGTGAAAGTTAAAAAAAAAGGCCAAATATTACATTTATTGCATTGTTATGGATTTAACAAATATGCCGGTCATACAACTGAAATCTGTATGCTTCTTTTTTATATAGGTGTGCCAAGAAAAGAAAGCATGATTGAAAGAAAATGACTTCTTTGATCCTGATGACTCCAGTCTTTGTTTCTTCATTCTCAGTCTTAAATACTTGGACAGCTTCTTGCAAAGGTGATGCAGTGCTAACTTGGCAGTGAAATTCTACAAACATTCATTCCCTGACTACCAGGTCTTTTTACTTATGATGGTAAGTTGTTTTATTAAACTGTTAAAAGTAGCAGGCTTCTCAGTTTCGGTGTGCAGATTCTGGAAAGAGCACCAAATAAATCAGAGTTGTTGCATGTTCTGCTAGAGTATATGAAACCCAAACTATTTTTTGACTGAACAGAGCTATTTTATAAACAAACTTTTTCAAATCATTCTAAAATACAAATAAAATAGGATTTATTGGGACAAATAATTATATGGCTTTGCTACTGTGGGATAATTAGATTCTTTCCTTTTTCTTCATTCCACCTTCCATTCTTCTCCCTTCCATAAAACTGAATGATACTCAGATATTATGTGCTTGTTTATTTATTTGTTTCATATATCTACCCATCTCACATACATGACTGTTCTTTATAGAAACATTTTTGAAAATGCTTATTCAAAAAGTAAGTTGTAAGTGACGGGTCACCTTGACCCTGGTTGCCTAGATGAATGAGAACTCTTTCTGAATGACGAGATCATGCAAATGTTTATACTAAAAAAAAATAAAAATATGAGACTATATTTTGATTGTGCCTTTAGAATACTGCAATACTGATCTTGTAAAACAACAAAATGAAAACCTTCATAGTTTGCAGATGTGGGCCCCAGGCTACAAGAGATGAAACAGTAAACTGCAAAATCTGACAGGCTTATTGAATTAGTGTTAGTAAAAAAAATATGTTGATGTATGGTTATATCATCAGTACAGGTAGTCCTTGACTTATGACCAGTCACTTAGCAACCATTCAAAGTTATGATGGACCCCGCCCAAAACTACTTATGACCCTGTTCCAGAGTTCCCAAGAAATATTTTCATAGCCACATGACTGCATTTTGAGTGCTTGGCAATAGGCTAACCTTTGTGGTTAATTACAGCATAAATGTGATCACATGACCATGTTTTATGATTTAAAAAAAAATCAGTTTCCAGGTCTTTTTAATGGTGTCTATAAAAAACTCCACCTCTTATAGGAATATATTGATTCACTTAACAGCCCCAGTGTTAACAACCAGCACAAAAAAGTTGTAAAGTTAGATCTGGTCATCTTGATTTATGACCACTATGACTTATGATGAAAATTCCAGGTTTTATTGGGGTCATAAATCAAGCAACTTTATTGTTGATAAAATGCAACAGAATCCTATTATTTTTGTTTGAAAAAGCAAATGACTATATAAAATGTTGGACTGTTCTAGTTAAACAGCATAACAGGTGTAGAATATGCTATAATATGCTACATAAGCGATGCTCCATTGGCTCATTATTTCAGATTGACCAAAGGTGGGCAAAAAAGCTGTGGGAGCAGGAGTGACTTCTGACTTCCTGCTACCTTTCCCATTTAGTTTCCTTATGGGAATCTGGCAGGAAGCATTGGAGATCTCCCCTTCCCTTCCCTTCCCTTCCCAGCAGCAGATAACTGGCTACTGCTAAATGGGGGACAGAGCAAGGAATTGTAAAACTAGCTAGAAACTGTCATGAACATTGAAAATGGAGATTACATGGCTGCAACAGTTATGTAACAGCAGTCAATAATACTGAAGCAGCCACAACTTTCCCAAATTTCATTTCCTCAGGAGTCATGTGTTCTGGATTTTGGACATTTTTTAAAGCATCTTGTTTCAAAAATTGTTGCCCTACAATGCATCGTTTTATCCAGTGCAAAGTCATGTTAATGAGAGTTTTAATATTATATAGATTTATATTTGTGGCTTCAAATCGGTCTTGATTTCTGATGACTCCCTGGAGAAGTCTCTGCAATTTTCTAGGCAACATTTTTAGAAATGCCTTTCCATTGCCTTCTTCCTAGGGCTGAGAGAATGACTGGCCCAAGGTCCCTCAACTGGATTTTGTGCCTAAAGCAGGACAAAAATTTATAATCTCCCTGTTTCTATGCCCAATTTTTTTAAATGTCTTGTTTAGTTTTGCTTTGTAATTTCCCCCCTTTTTTAAAAATTTGTATTTTAACATTATGAATAAAATAAAAAAACACTTTTAAAAAAGAAATATTTTTACGTACTACGTACCGTATTTATTGGCGTATAACACGCACTTTTCCCCCCTGAAAATAGGGGGCAAATGATGTGTGCGTGTTATACGCCGATATAAGCTCTCCGCCGCCCGGCCCCACCTCGGCCCGGGCAGCCACGGCCCTTCCCCGTCCTCCTGCTGCCGCTGCCGCCGCGGCCCTTCACCACCCGGCCCCACCTCGGCCCGGG
>NW_015387516.1:192021-243995 GCF_001527695.2 Protobothrops mucrosquamatus | reverse complement strand
AGCATCAGCTGTCAAACGGCTTGATACCCTTCCCCTGGGCATAAGGGGATAGGTGAGCTGCCCGGGGTAGGAGTTGAGTTCCCGAGTCGTCCCATGTGGACGATGTAGGTGAGAACTCCTCCGGAGCACCCAAGAGAGTATTTGCAATTGTGCTCGCAAAAGAAGGTAACAGTAGCTTGTGAGGTCCCCTTCCCCGTCCTCCCGCTGCCACCACCCCCAAGCTCTCCGCTGCCCGGCCCCATCTCGGCCCGGGCAGCCGCGGCCCTTCGCCACCCGGTCCCACCTTGGCCCGGGCAGCCACGCCCCTTCCCCATCCTCCTGCTGCCGCTGCCGCCAAGCTCTCCGCCGCCCGGCCCCACCTTTAAGTTTTTTTCCTGAAATTTCCCTTAAAATGAAGGTGCATGTTATACGCCTGTGCGTGTTATACGCCAATAAATACGGTATATGTGCTAGTTTAAAATACTAACGTTTCAAATCTTATTTGTAAACAACAGTGCACCTCTGAATATTTGCCATTCATTTGTTCTTCTGTTACTAACACTTGATGATTTTATGTAATCTTGAAAGCAAAACAGAAAGCTTAAAATGATGGCAGCTATATTGCTATTAGTTATATATAGGACAAAATGTATTTATGGTTAATGATTTGAAATGTAGGTTTAATGATTATAGATCGAATTCTATTATATAGTGAAAACACCAGGCTGTTTTTATGTGTGCCCATGTCTTCATTAGTACTTTGCTTATTGACATTTGAGTTGGTAGCACTATACCAAAAAACAACATCCACATTAATTATGCATTCATTAAACAAGTTTTTCTCTAGGGCCCACCTTGATTGTGTGACTTTTGAAATAACAATTCATGGAAGATGAACCATGCTTCTTTCTATTACATCTTTTTATTTTAAATATTGACCAACACAGCATATTCATAGTCCTCATTTTTCGATCTCTTTTTCCTGTGTATCAGTCACTGAAAAGTAGTGGCTTGCTAGCTGTTTCTCTAAGACCGTGGTGGCGAACCTATGGCACGGGTGCCAGAGGTGGCACGCAGAGCCCTCTCTGTGGGCACACACACCGTCTCCCAGTCCTAGGCCTTCAGCTGGGTTTTATAAAACCTTTTCGCTTTAGGCCTCCACCGCCGTGTGCAAAAAAAAAAAAGGTTCAATCAATCAATCAATTTCAACTTCTCATGGGAAAAAAAAAACCTTGCAAAGTTGGAAATGATTGAATGTTTTAGTCCCGCCCAGTCTGCTGTTACCACCGAAGCCATGCCCACCCAATGGGCCACGCCCACCCATCACCCGACGATACATAAGTGGGTTTTGGGTTGCAGTTTGGGCACTCGGTCTCTAAAAGGTTCGCCATCACTGCTCTAAGACATCAGTTCTCTTGCAACATAATTTTGAGCATTATTATTTTTTGAGGTAAACTTGAAAAATAGAGTTGTAATGTTGTACCACTAGACAAATTCGTTTCATTTTTGGAAAAAGAAAATACTCCAACTCAGTTGTGCCATGCTCAGAAACTCTGCAGAGGGAAAGAAATGCAGAGATCACTGACATGGAATTTTAAAAAACCTTGCTCTTAAAAATTGTGTTCCAGTCAATTATTTTAAATACTAAATGTACTTGTAAATATGATAATAAAGATTTACATGTCAAGAATATTTTTGGCAGGCTATTATTCTGTTCCAGCTTAGATGTTTTCTAAGGCTCTTTTTCAACTATCTGTTTCCTAATGGCCTAGTTTTCATAACTGTGTTCAAGATAAACATCCATCTAGTCAAGTGTCCTAGACTAAGGCTGTTTGGGCAGCCTTACACTTAATTAATCTTGATTATATTGTGAATTTCATGCTATATATAGTATACTTTCTTTTTCTTTTTCTTTTTTCTTTTTTACTGTTTGGAAGTTTCTGTCATTTAACTGTCTAGTACTGAGGTCATAGCTTTGATGGATTTTAACCGCCCTTTTATTTATAAATATAATGAATGTGATCATTTCCATCCATATTTCTGATTATGCTGTTCTTTGAAAGTATATGATTTAGAAATCTTTTTTCCCCTTTTGATTTGTTTTTGAAAAAAATACTGACCTTATCCTGAAACTTGCATATTTTTAAAAGCTCATTTGATCACCAAGTAGGGATGAGCCTTATACATAGTGGGGAAAGAAATGCCATGGGCCCTGAAGGGAAGAATTATTGCTTATCACCAATAATGTAAGGGATTCCAGTGTTGTTGCTGTTGTTGTTGAGTCATTATGAGGGATTGCAGTGGATGTGCTAATTGTGTTGTAGAAAAATAAGCATAATATTTCTCCACAAAAACGGATAAAATGCAGTTTCTTGAATCTTCCCCTTCCCAACAAACAGTCACATGCTCAGTGGGAGGGAAGTACTCAGTTCCTTAGCAACAACGAGGTGTATCTGCTCAGCTATAGAAGCTTACTAGTTATGCTTGGACCAGCTGCTATCTCCCAGCCTTCAGTGGCTTGCAGGACTCTTTTGAGAATAAACTGCTGGTGGAAGAATCTATTATATCAGCTTGAAATTCATGGGACAAGTGGGTGGGGAATAAAAATGTATTAAAATAATAGTTACTAAGGCATTTCTTATGCAATTAACAACCACCTTGAATCATATTAATACACACCTACAATTGTTTACATGAGCCATTTGTTTTTTTTTGTAATTTTCATCCTTGTTCAGAATGCCAGTTCTATCACTTTTCCGTAGACAGCCTCACAGAAATAATTTGCTGAGTTTCACAGCCAGCATTCTCTTCAATGTCCCAAAATACTGGAAATAACTTAGAATCAGGCTAGCTGGCAACTTTTCCTAAGTAGTTTCTCTCTTTCCTGTGTGGCATGACATGAATCTCTAATTTCTTTTCTTAGACTGTTTTTTCCCCCAAGCTGGCAGCCGTATGAACCATTTAGCTTTTATTTTTGGCATTGTTGATTCTTTTTATTCTATATTTATTTAAAACTATATACAACTGAGCAATTATTTCAAGTGGTTTACAAAAATGAGAACTAACAGGATTATATAAAGAGGTACAAACATAAAAATACAGCCATGCTTCATTTGCTAAATTACCCTTTAAATGGGATATAAATTAGTATAGTTAATCTTGCTGGTTGAAGTTAAAAATATTTTAAAAACTAACATGTGAGAGCAGTCGACAGATAGCACTCCTGTTAAATTTTTTAATATCCTTAATTATAGACCCTCTAATACTATTCTGACCAAGAATGAACTACATGCTGTAGATCAGTGCTTTCATTAATCAGCCAGTTGACCAATTTAGTGAAGTAAAGCACTCTAGTGCCCACAAGAAAAGTTCATTCTGTACCATCTTTTTTTGTTGGGAAACAGACAGGGAACAAAGTCCAGGAAATGCATTTAATTCCTTTGTTGGAAAGAAAGACAATTAATAGCACGGAAACTTGCTTTGCCAGAATCTATTTTATGCTGCTTTTAATTGCATTATCAGATTTGCAGATATACCTTTCACAAAACCACTTTTATTTTGATGTGTATATTATGAGTATTTTGAAACAATTTATTTTGATCCCAATAGAGAATTATAGCATTTGCCCTTGACTGGCATGGTAAATGAAGACAAACATTAATACACAATCCAGTGAAGTAACTTCAAATGGTACCTTCTCTAATCCCATTTAGAAACAGCTGTTTATGTTTTGGTAGCTTCTATTTGCTACCTTTTACATATATAAAATATAAAATAAAAAATGGTTCATAAAAATAGCCCAAGTGGTCAAAAAGGAAACCATGATCCTGTGAGACTAAAAAGGAAGACAAAATATTGATGAGCAGATCAAGAAATGAGGAAAAGGTTGATTAAATTAAGTTTACCAAAGTACAAAGATGCAACTTAGCATAGTTTTTTATAGTCACAATTCAACAAGTAATCTAGGTACATTTTAAGCTGGTACTTTTCTTCTTGATTATAATGTCTTTCAAAAAGATTGATTTTGCTATTATTGTATTGCTTCTTTTTATATTCTTCTCTTCATGGATAGGTAGGGTTTTTGATGTCAGAGCAATGATTTGTTTATTCTTGGTATTTTAAGAAAATATTATAGATTATATAATATCAAGTTCAAAAGCATTTGAGTTATATACACTATTTTGTTCATTGCTGTAAGATCCCTAAACTAGTATGTCTTCAAAAAGGTAACAATTTCTTCTACTTAATGTCAGTTAAAGCTCTTTAATATTATCCATAGAGAAATCAGGGGAGGCCTTGATATGTCATCATATGAATAAATAGTTTATTGGAGAAACACATGACATTAAATGCCTATAGTGTGCCTATAGTGAGAAGCTTGAGTCTATGAGTATTTAATAGTTTTATACTTTTTATTGAGAGAAACTGCAGCTGAGATGGTGTGCATACTATTGTTATGCAGAATCCAAAATCCAAGTCCAAAGTAACAAAGGAATTTGCAAAAGGAAGGAACAGTCAGTGATGTAAAGAGCAAGGCACTGAATGGCCATTTGCATTACCTTCTATGAAGTATTCCTTTTTATTCCTTTAATGAACTACAATAAATGACTTGCCAATGTGGAGATTTTTTTTTTAATGTAAAATTTTTAACTGTATGATATTGGAGGAAAAAGTCTGAGAAGGCAATTATTCATAGATACCTAAATGCAAACATCAATAAAGTAAATTAAAACTTGAATATAAATATAAAAAAAATATATTTCCATTTGCTTTTCTAAAAGAAATGCCTGGGATCTTATGGATCGTGTGCTATTTCCAATCGCAATATTCTCTGGGGTACCAGCAGGACTGACCTAACTGGTTAGCAAGGTTAGCTCTTCTGAGAAAGATTTGCTTATCATAGGATTTAGTAGAATACCAGATTGTTTGGGGTATTGACAAAGTTTGACAAACCTTGACAAAGTTTGACATCTTCTGGACATGACTCAGAAAAAATTACCATTGATTTGCCTCTGGCTTTGAGCTGTGTCAAGATGGTTAACATTATAAATAGATAGGACTTAGATGCATCAGAATTGTAGCTTCCTGACAATACTTTATATTAGTTAACAGTTAACTACAGAGGTGGCAGAATCTGATTCTTATGCTGACATATAATTCCACACAGAAAGAGGCCAATGCAAACAGAGTAGCACAAGTACTCCTCGACAACTGGACTCTGAATTTTGATTGTAAATTGTTGCAGTTGTAAGTCGAGGTGCCACATGACCAGACTCAATTTTATGACCATTTTCTCCATGGTAATTAAGCAAGTCACTGTGGTTGTTAAGCAAACCACGTGGTTGTAACTGTGAACCCATTTTATCCAATGGGTGTTTTTTTGGAAGAAAATTGCAAAAAACCTCACAAAATATGATCATATGACAGTGTGATGTTGCAACTGATCCTAAATTCAAGCCAACTGCCAAGTGACCAAAATGGGATCACGTGACTGTGGGGGTGATTTGGCAGTGGTAATTTGGAGACAGGTCGTAAGTAAATTTTTGAGTCCATCACTCATGTTTTAAATTTAATTTCCCAATGGGACCATTGCAGTGCATTCTGTTTGGGTGGTTCTTGGAAAGCATTCAGAGGCTTCAGTTGGCCCAGAATGCAGTGGCATATGCAGTATTGGATGGACTGCAGTGTGCTCACATAATATCACTGCTATACAAGTTGCAGTGGCTCCCAGTAGGATTCCTAGTGCCATTTAACATGCTGGCTGTCATATTTAAGTCCTATATTGAATGGGGCATGGTTTTTGGAGCATCAGCTTCTCCCTAATGATTTCTGCTCTTCCCACTATGCCTGGCAGAGAAGTCTTGCTCCTGTTTTTATTTTTTTGTTCTTTTAGCAGAATAGTGGTGGTGGATTTTTAATGAAGGGGACTTGACCTAAATTTTTATTTGTATACTTTAGGATTGTTATTATTTATTTTTGTTAAAAATGCAGAATTCTTTGGATAGATGGTAGCTTCATAAATTTAGACAATACATACATAGATATTCGCATAAGCAGGTAAGCATATTACACCATTAAATTCCATTCCCAGTATTTTCCAGTATGAAAGTGAAATTGCAACATTTTATATTAGCTATAATAATCCTAGTAGTGGCAGGAAAACCATCAAATCTGCAAAGTTTTTCAACCCCCTCCCTCCCCGTACTTTGAAGCTATCTGAGTGGATTAGCTGCCTTGAAGTGAGTCTGCCCTTTAATTTTTGGATCTGCTTTGATGGATGGTTCAATTGAAGCCCTATCAAATCAAGCCCTCTTTTGAAGCTTTGCAGAATCCAAAGTGCATGCTTGTTCCCGGAGTTGCAGATTTTGTTTCTGGTTGTGTATTTATTTATTTATTTTAAGGGCCAGATAGCATTAGCCAAGGCAGCAGGAATACTAAAGATTGGCTTTGGGAAATTGTCGTGCAGGCTTTTAGTCTGAATCTGGGATCATCCACACAGTATCTTTGAATCTGTGCTGAATCATTCAAGGCCTGAAATCCAGAGAAGGTGTAAAGCACAGTGTTCAATACTGGTCATAGATTAGATAAAGAAAAACAAATGTATGCTTAGCCCAGATTAGATAGAGGTGTTCCTGGCTTCTCAGAAGTCAGAGCAAGGAGTCATTCACCCATTAAGTGCCATTTTTAAGGAAATATACTGATGTAATAAATAAATTATTTTCCTATCTTTATTCAATTACATGATACCTTTTTAAAACTTGAACTTTTGTCCTCGGACAGAATTTTCTTTTTCTCCATTTTTCACACACAAAACATCTAAAACCCCAACTGCAATTGCACATATGCTGGCCTCAATGGTGAATATGCTAGCCTTGCATGAATTTTGGATCTCTTTAAATGCAATTCGATATCAATTTACAACTCACACTGAATCGAATATAGCATTATTTGAGCTTGCATTTATCTTAATCTACCTGTATTTTTAAAAGGATAGAAGTGGATTAAAAACTATGTAGGATACATTAATGCAAATGATGTAATCTAGGTAAGACATTAGAAATCTTAGGAGGCTAAGAGATCCATTGCCTCAACCCTTGTGCAAGATGCTTCCTTTTATAAATTTTATGTGGACATTTCTGGGATATTTGAAATACGAACTGAAGAACTGGAATCTCCAATAATGCCCCAACAATAGATTCATGTCCTTAATTAAATGGTATCAACAGATCTGAGATTAAAATTGAAAAAATAAAAAATATTTAGATTTTGGATTCCCCAAAGCCCATATTTGAAAGGATGCATATCAGATTTTCTGGGAGGTGAAAAAAAATAAGCATTCGCTAATCATATGATATGATCATGTGATCATTGGCATCTTTGGGGGATAATGTATTAATTTATATAATCAGATTTATGGGGAAATCTTTAAATGTTGAAGATGATAATGTTACATTGAACTATATACCAAAGCTTTGGAAACTGCTTATCAGGAATTATGTTTGCAAACCATGGGTCCGGGTTGGCTAAAAGAGTCATCTTGATAAATTGGAAATATATCATTTTATATGTTAAAGAATGGTTGTTTGAAATGTGTTATCTGCTTTGGAAAAGAAAATATTTTCTACTACTCAACAGATAAAGCAATACATATTATTATGGCAGGGATTTGGCAATGTTTTACATTTACATTTTGTTCTGATTTTGTATTGAATATAGTAGGGCATATATTAGTAAATCAGTGACTATTGATAAGCATGAAATATAAGATAGATTTTTTTTCTCTTTCTCTTTTCTTTTTAGTTTGTATTATTTATCTGGAGTTAATTCTTTTGATTTCTATTAATTTTTTCTTTAAATTTAAAGATTCTTTTGATAGTTTATGTTAAGAATATTAAATAAAAATGCTTACAGAAAAAAGAATAATATAGTAGTGAAAAAATACCAAGATGCTTCATGATTATTAAAACTGAGATTAGTCATGTAAAGAAAGATGAATGAGATATCTGTACATCATTTAAACTCTTGTCCAGCCCCAGTGATACTGATGGCCTTATTTTCTCTCCCTTTTAGCCAGAAGTAGTTGGTGAGCATCAGCTCACCTAACAGAAAATGTTAATTTTCTTGGAGGATATCTATTACAAAATTCTAATTTTTATGTCATTTAAAAAAGTTGATTGTTTTTGATTACATGTTGGGTTGTGAGCTCATGAGACCATTTCTGTAACTTTATCTAACTTCCTGTCCAAAGTAATAATGGTAGTCTTGCGGATACTGAATAATAATGGTAGTCTTGCGGATACTGTTGGTGTTCAGAGAACTTGACGTCAAATTGGTTGTGTTAGAAGTAAACATGGGTCTATTTGAAATTATATTTCTACTACATGGGTGCAAGCATTAATGACTCCATAGATCTGATTCATGTTGATTGCTAGCTATGTATTTTCCCAAATATTTTTGTAATGATAGACTGACAGATCTAGCTCCCTGTTTTTTCCCTTCCCTGTAAAGATAAGCAGCTCTTTTGTTGCAGTTTAGGTTGTTTTAAATGTCTAACTTGGTTAAGAAGGGGCTTACTCTCTGTTGGTCTTTGGCCTGTAGCTGAGCAGAATTTCTTGTTGTTTTCCTTTCCTATGCAATGGATTATACTGATAGTTCACATATTCTCAATTTAGTCCCTTCTCAGCCTTTTGGCTAAGATCAAGTGTAGTTGTCTGAAATGGTATAGTCAGAATAAATGTTAATATCATGTTTTTAGGAATTTAGTAATTGAGTAAATATTAAAATGAAAGTAGTAAAGGCGGTAGGTATTTGTCAGATCATATTGTTATAATATAATGCCTTTCCATGACTTTTGTAAATGGAATAAACAAAATAAAAGGATTTATTGCTCTGGTTTTTGCATTTGTAAACATAAATACCAATGGCAATGTATTAAGTGATTTTGATAGTTACGGCTTCTTTTTTTGCATTCATTCAGATAATTAGTTAGAAATAAAACAAAATAGAACAAGTCTGTTCACAATTGCAATTGTGTGGGGGTTGTTGAGGTTACCAGTACTTTATAGGAAGTGCATGGTAGTTCATAATTGCTGTCATTTTATCATCACAAATGAAGTTATCCTGGCGTTTATTATTATATACTATGCCAGGAACAAAATGTTTTTCTTATGCAACTACTTGGCTTAAATCCCCTTTTCTTCAGTTGCTTCTGAACATGTGCATGACATAAGATTTTTAGAACTAACTTGCCTGATCAATTATATAATAGCTAAATAAAAATATAAATAAATGCTAATTCTGAAGCCAACTGAGAATTTCTCTTCAAGCAAGGAAAACAGGAAATTTCTGTCATATCATTCTACCATATCTAGCCTTACTTCATGGGTTTCAGGTTCTTTGTGAAGAGAGCTGATTCAGTTTTGTTTTTTATTAGCTTTCCAGGCTTATTAGTACATTCCATTCTGGACAAATTCTGCAAAGATTCTGCTTCTCTGTTTATATGTTTATACTGTGATTCTGAAATTTCCTGCAGGTAATATCCCATGCACAAAAGAACATGTTTTAAAAACAAGCAATGAAATGTTTTTCTCACTATTTGAAAACCGACAATACTGATGATCATTATTCAGTTGGTTTATTTTGTGTGAGCCACAATCTTTAGACCCATTACCATGCATGATAGGCTTAGATACCAAGGTAGAAATGAAATGGAGGTACCTTGTCTGGGGTTTGAAGTTAGGCAAAATAAAGTATTGTTAGTTCTTGAATGGGAGACTTCTGTAGAATTTTAGAGCTCTAGGTTATATTGGGTAATTGAAGACAAACTCTGAGGATGACAAATTATTTCTGTATTATGCCAGAAAATGCAACAATCTATGTGTTGGCAGTGAAAACTGATATTTGCACATTAGAAGGGTGTTGCAGGTTTTTCATTGGCTGCCAGTAGAATTGTAGATACAAATCATAATTCATATTGTAATGTATAAAGCCCTATATGAATTGATACATGGATGCCTCTATGAACTGATTATCTACTATCTACTTGAACCTGATGGTCTGTGTGTGTTATGTACATGGCTTTTTTTTGTCATAGAACGCCCAGAATGGAGTTCCGGCACCTTTTTTGGATGGAACCTTGTAGGGTAGGCAAGGCGGGTTGTATGACATGTATGAGTTCCGGCACTTTTTTTTTTTTTTTTACAAAAAAAGCACTGGTTATGTAAGCAAGATGTTGGAATCAGTGCTTCTGAGTTGTGGAACCACTGCTTAGAGTAAGCTTAATACAGATTGCTTCCCTAGGATTTTAATGGCTAAGTTCTGGCTAATCAGGATATCTTTTAATATTTGGCAATAGGGTGTGGATATTCTGATATGATTTTATACACACACACACATTAGTCATTGTTCTATAAAGTTGTAAACCACCAGGAATATAGTAATAAAATAAAAATTATGGTGAATATATATATATACATAAATACATCCATTAATTTACCAAGCTTAAAGTCAATTTGAAGCAAGACTTGTGGGACCTGCATTCACAGCTAGCATCTTCATTTCTGAAGTGCGAGGATGTTTTGGATGTAGATGTTTTGGATTAGAACTTTACAGACCTTTTTGGTTAAGACAAATGAAAGCTGATATCCAAATAATCTGAAAGACAAACAACTTGCTATAAGGTAGCCTCTAGATAGCCCCATAGAGTACATGGGCATCATGGGTAAATCTAGTTTGCTAAATGTGATTCTAGAACATCCAAAGTGTTCCAAAAACTATTAGGATTTATAATGATGAAAATAAGGATGAATATGGGAGGTTTTTTTCTGGGAAGAGAGTACATCAGTAGTGGGGAAAAGAAAAACAAGAAGGGACATAGGCAGTCCAGTGAAGATGGTAAGAAAAATGGAGATTGCTCAACAAATATATGCCCCCTTGCTGAGGTCCTCTTCAACCCTAAACACTCCTGCCTGGAAATTAGGAATGTGGGAATCATCTTTTCCAATAAAATGGTACATTTCATGAAAACAGAGCCATCATATAAGATAGATAGATAGATAGATAGATAGATAGATAGATAGATAGATAGATAGATAGATAGATAGATAGATAGATAGACAGATAGTCAGATAATTCAGAGCCAAATTCTTGACCTTTCATTGCCTTTAGTTCCATTAATTAGTTGCTTGCAGTCTTTTAACATATCAGATGTCAGTGGTATTCAAATATATAGATTAAAAATTATAAATGACATATTAAATAACACTAGTAGAAGAAAACAACGTTTCTGGTTGTGATAAAAAAAAGTGATAAAAATGTCATTGCAGGCTAAAAATTATACAAGTTGATATACTTGAGTAAATAAAAATGCCTTCATCTAGCCCTGTCCCCTAAAACAGATTATAAAATAGGCTCCAGTGAGATGTTTTTATTGGAATAGTAGCTACATTTTTTTACACATTTTGCTGCGTGAAAATTTGCTTCTCCACAATTATTCCACTATCCATAAAAATGTCATGATAGATTGAACTACCGCTTCATCAAGAAGAGCATATCATTGGCCCAGTATCTAACAAGAACTTGTTAAGAGAAGCTGAAGGTGAAATGTGAAGGGGACAGGCATGTATACATTCTATGTATACTGTGACAACATTCAGAATAAATTATTTTGAAAATAAAGGACTAGCTATGTTTTTCTTAGCAGAAAAGAAAGCTATGAAATTATACGACTTTTAACAGTAGTATGACTTTTGATAGCATATTGACCTGCAGACACAATCTGAATCTGCATAATAGATAGGGAGTCAAAAACGGGGGGAAAAAACCATGGCCTCTTCCTTGTTTGTGAGCTTTTATGAGTCACCTGCTAGTTACTATGAGAAACTGGATGCTTCAAGAAAGAGATCTTTGTGTCTGATCCATCAGGGGCCTCTATGTTAACATTGCAAATGACTTATGTGGATTAATCAACCCAGTGACAGTTAGGCAATAATATTGGCCCCTGTTGATTTTGTCGTATGATCCTTTGTGTGTTTGATGAATTCAGTGCCATTCTATAACCCGATGGTGTTTTTTTTTTCTTATTTCTGATTGCGTTAGCAGGCACTTCCAGAGCCTTTACCTTCTCCTCCTCCTTCCCTTTTCCTCTTTTCCTTATCAGCAAATGTGCTGTGTCGGTTTGAATGTGCTCTTGCATACTGAATGTACTCTAGCTTTATCAACAAGTGAAAAGCCATATGCCTCAGGAGATTGAATAGCTGGAAAAAAAAATTCCTTAAATATAAAAAGGTGGGTCTTGGAAAAAACTGTCAGTTCATTAAAAGCTTTTTCTATCCACTTTAGCTGTATTTATGTTTTATAAATAAAACACAAATACAACTAAATATGGCAATGACTTGGTAAAGATGATAATTAAGTCAAATAAGTCCTCGTGATTGATTGGAACAAATTATTTGTTCTTCATTGTTATTATCATAATTCATAAATCTGTGTAGAATGCAATTTTTGCTTTAAACAAGCCAGTGGAAGAATTGCTGCGTCACAATTTGCCTACAATATACTCGTCTAATTTACTACTTTATCATACTGCTGTTTACTATTACAGTAAAATCTTGATGTAATGGGCGATTTGGGCAAATGGGAGTCTGTAAGACTGAATGTCCATGAAATCTAAAGAAAAAGAAGAACAAAAAAGAATGGAGAACAGAAAGAAAAGGTCTTTAAGGTACTTACTAGGAGTTTGGTTTGGTTTGAGGTAAGGCATACAGGAAAAATGTGCTCCTTTGTGCATCCTGCAGAAAGTACTAAAACAATCCTGGTGATGCTGGGTGACAAATGAGGTCCTGCAAGGAAGGATGGGAAAAATTTGGAAAGGAAAGTGGGCAAAAAGGAGTGGAAAGCAGTTTCTGAGGGGGCCTGGTTTAATTGACAAGGTGTGAGAAGCTGCCTTTGAAAAATGATATAGAGAAAGTGGAGGACACAGACATACTGAAAAGATGTGAAATATAATTTGATTCAGGGTCTCTTCTCTCCACTTTCAAGAGGAAGACGTCAGGCTATGGGATATGAGTCAGAATTCTGTTTCTGTTACCGAGACAATAAAAAAGAAGGTGGTAATTGCATTCATGCTGCTGCAGCTCTGATCTCTCTGGCGCTTAATAGGAATATATAGGAATATTCTTTATTGGCCAAGTATGATTGGACATACAAGGAATTTGTCTCTGGTGCATAAGCTCTCTGTACATACAAACAACAGTGGTAAGTCATAGATCATAAATCATAAGATACGAACAAGTGATAAATCATAAGATACCAATAGGAGTAGGTAATAGGAAAGATGAGAAGATGAGGAAGATGTAAAGATGAGAAGAAGAATAACAATACAGTCCTACATAGTTAGATATCCTTACGCATAAGACCGTGTTGTGGGAATTAGGTGTTTAACAGAGTGATGGCATGGAGGAAAAAACTGTCTTTGTGTCTAGTTGTTTTGGTATGCAATGCCCTGTAATGGCGTCCTGAGGGGAGAAATTGTTTTAGATTAGATAACCTTTATTGTCATTTTTTACTGTGGGCACAATGGCACACATTAAAAATGAAATTTAGTTGCTTGCTCTCAAAGTATACACATACATAACACACATTTAAACATACTATATACAACATATGTATAGACCTACATCCTTATATATAAGTAGCATATAAATATTAATCACTATCCATCTTGAATATATAATGGAAGGAGGAAGCTTTAGAGTTTTGTATGGAACAAAACTGTGACTGAACCTGGATGTTCTGTTTCGGATACCATGGAGCCTCCTCCCAGAAGGTAATAAGGAAAACAGGTCATGAAGAGGATGTGTAGTGTCCCAAGCAATCTTATGGACCCTGCTCAAGCAACGCTTATGTGCTATGTCCTGGATGGAAAGGAGGGAACTGCCAATAATCTTTTCAGCCATCCTCTCTGCACCGCCTTCCTGTCTGAAGCAGTGATGCTTCTAAACCAGGCTGTGATGCTGTATGACAGGATGCTCTCAATCGCCCCTCTGTAGAAAGTGGTAAGGACAGGGGAAGGAAGATGTGCTTTTCTCATGCAACGCAGAAAATGCAGGCGTTGCTGTGCCCGCTTCACCAGTGTCTTACTGTTGAGCGACCAGGCTAGCCTACTTGTTAACTGCACACTCAGGAATTTGATGCTGGTAACCATCTCCACAGATGAATCATTAACACAGAGAGAAGTGTAGCTGTGCCTGCCTTTTCTGAAATTGACAAGGATCTCTTTGGTTTTTCCAGTATTTAAAACTAGGCTGTTTTCCTTACACCAAACCCTTCCTTCCTTCCTCCCCCTTCCCTCCCTCCCTCCCTTCCTTCCTTCCATCTCCTTGTGATCCCCTTGGAATTTCTTAATGAACCTTATTGGTGAGTGCTCCCTTCTGTTTAATAACCCCAGTTTTAGAGCCCTTATAAAGTATTTGCTTCCATTGTAGAATAGAATTCTACAATGAGTGAGGTAGAATTCTACCTCACTCATAAAGAGTCGTTTAGACTGTTCCAGATTTTTCAGATGTTCCAGAGGATTTCTGTTATTCATTGAAACATTGATTGCATAAGATAAGATGAGATGAGATGAGATTAAGACAAGATTAAGACAAGATTAACCTAAACTAAACTAAGCTAAGCTAAGCTAAGCTAAGCTAAGCTAAGCTAAGCTAAGCTAAGCTAAGCTAAGATAAGATAAGATAAGATAAGATAAGATAAGATAAGATGACCTTTATTATTATTTTTTACTGTGGGCACAACGACACACATCAAAAATGAAATTTAGTTGCCCGCTGTCAAAGTGAACACATACATGACACATATCTAAACATACTATATACAATATATACATATATACCTCAGAAAACAAATATATACATAGTATATACAACATATGTATAGACCTGCACCTCTACATATACATATTAAACACTGTCCATCTTGAATATATAACGGAAGGAGAAAGCTTGACAATTCACAAGGTTTATACAGTATGGAATGAAACTGTGGTTGAATCTATCACAACTGTTATTGAAGAGTATCTGTTCAAATCTTTCCAGCCCTCAGGGAAAATATAGAATGGTTTCTAGGGTCAAAAAAAGGAAAACTTCCTTACTGTTATATTTTATAGAAATTTGGATTTAGTCCAGTTTCTTCATAGTTCACAGCTAAAATTATTTGCACACACAAAAGATTGAAGAGAGTAGGAAAAGGCAACAAGTATATTTATTTATCTGAATTCTAGGCACATTTTACGTATCTGCAACCTACTTTCTTTAGTAATTATATAAGCCCTATATTTTTCTCTGCTCAATATGATTTCTATTACTTTTTGGTTCTACATTCAGCCAATCAAAACAAACAAGAAACAAACAGTAAATTTCTCCCACCAACTTTTAACACACAAGGCAAGGGATTATGTAAGTCTTCTTAATTTTAACTGTTTTTATATTTATCTTTTTACCATTTTGTCAGCCGCCCAGAATTGCCTTATTGATGAAATAGTCAGTATCTAAATTGAATAAATAAAGAACTAAAAAAAAAGGTATGATATTTCTACATTGTATTGAGGTTGATGTGATAAAACTCCTCCTTTCTCATCAGAGACTTTAAGTATAAATATTAACTCAATTTAAATATAATCACTTTTCCTCTTGTGCACTATGTCCCTTACCCTCATTTTTAGAGGAAATTATTTGTTTATTTGTTCAATTTAGATGCTGCTGGGCTTTGAAAAATACTACCTATTTCTTAAAAACCTCACTCAGCTATTAGAAGACAGAGGCAAATTAGTAGATATATTGATTTATGTACTATATTTTCATAATTTTAGAAACTTTTTTTAATTTAAATCTGGTCAGGTTGTTAAGAGTTAATATGTTAAAGCTGTAAACATCAGTGAATCAAATGCCATAAGAAGCAAACAACACCTGCTCTTCAGGAGATACTTATGATAATTAGAAAGAGAATGTATAACATTGTTTAAAAGGTTAGGCAGTCTGCAAACAAGATAAATTGTTGAAACCATATGTTAAAATGGGAACACCAAGAGTAAACAAAAGATCTTCATGGTTTAGTTCAAAAACACTTTGACAACAAACAGATCTGATATAATTAGCTGAACATTTCCCCTTAAAAGCTCTAACTGGTTTTGCTTGGGGCAATAAGGGAGGAAAGAATGATCTCTGGCTACACAACATGCCCATCAAGAAAAGGTCTTAATCAGTTCTTCTCCTCAATAATTTAGCAGGTTTGCACAAGATTGTATAATAAGTTCTTTTACATTTTGAAAGAGTATAAACAAATCTGTTTTTAAATAGTATTTCTGATATTCAGAGAAGAAATCAGTGTATTTCATTTTTTTCCCTAAGGTATGGTATCATTTTTAGCAAATGAATTTATGTGTGTCTCCTAGTATCATATTTATAGAGTTGATGACCATATAACTTGCTAAAGGAAAGAAAGGGCATGCAAGTTGAAATTGGACCATTTAGAAATATCTCTATTAAGTTTGTTTTTACTTTTCTTTTAAACCATTACAAAATATTTTATTTTGGCTGAATTGTTTCACACAAAACACACAAAAATGGGCGATGTTCTACAGTTACAGTATAAGAAGTGATGGTGTTGGGAATGTATAGTGTTTATAATATACGTTTATACAATGGGAAGTTATGTTGCTGTTTTGTTTCTGATCATTTTTATCTTCAGTATTTAAATAGCAATTTTTAAAAAAACTAATATTGGGTTGGCAGAGAATCTTGGTCCATTATGTTGGCATGGAGTGAAGGAATGATACCTATTCCTTATCACTACAGTTGCAGGACTGGTTAACATATGGAAGATGGTAGTAAGCCTAATGAAGTGCTTCAAAAATCTCATGCTTTGCCAGAATTCTGCTATAAAAACCTCCATGTGTGCTGGCAGCTCAAAATATATGAAGTAATGCTGATTTGTAAAAGGGATTCTCATGTCATGCAAATTTCTGATTGGATTGAAAAGGCACTGGATTACTTCTGACATCCAATTTTAATATCTTTAATATTTTTTTCTTCAAGAACATACTAAGGCACATGGTCAACTGATTCTGTAACTGAATCAATTTTTAAAAGCAGTTTGAAAGGGAAATCAAAAGTCCTGCTGGGCTTGTAGAAACATATAGTACTTTCAGAATTGTAGCATATACTCTACACATATTTCATAAATGAAATAAGAAACTGCTTCCAACTGGTGGTAATGACCCGAGAAAGGAACAAAAGTTTCTGGATGTGAACTGCTGTCTCAAAGGGTGATGTCACTGAGAAAACTTTGGATTCCTGGACTATATTCTTCATTATCCATAGAAAGGGTTTTGCCAAGAGATAGACCAAATCACCAATACTGGAAATATTGCCTTTCAATAGAATATCTTTATTGCCATTGCATATCTCACAACAAAATTAAGTGCTGTCCACAGTGCGCACTACACACAAGAAACACAAATAAAAAAATACATTATATACATACATCCTTCACATTCTATTCACCATTGCGCTGCCCCTAATATTGCACTTCAATGTTACACTATACCAGAGGTCCCCAACCTTTTCGGCACCAGGGATCGGTTACGTGGAAAGAAGTTTTTCTGCGGACCGGAGGGGGTATGGTTTTGTGCACTGCCTGCATCCCACGGATGGGGCTTTCCTTGTTTGGGCGGACCAGTTGCTGGCATGCTGCGGCCTGGTACTGGTCCACGGACTGGGGGTTGGGGACCCCTGCACTATACAATAGTATTTAATATGGTTACAGCTCTGGGATAAAAACTATTTTTCAGCCTATTTGTCTTTGTTTTTATTATCCTGTACCATCTGCCAGATGGTAATAGTTCAAAAAAAGAAGACATCTTCCTAAGTTAACTGAAGGGCTTTAAATTAAATCAAGAAAGGGAAGGAGTACCACACTCACAAAATCATGCCAAAGGCAATAATCTTAGAGTAATGAAGTAGTAAAAAGGTTGCTCAAAAATGTACTGAGATATTCAACACTGAAACTTAAGGAAGTACTAAAAGACTCAGATGCCTATTCAATGTACAGAGTATAGGCAGAACTTGAACTTAAGAGTATAGGAGGGCAAATATGATATTGTAGCAGTGGTGGGATTGAAATATGTGAACAACCAGTTCTCTGTGTGGATGCCGCTTCTGGAAGTACATTCTGGGCCTGGGCAACAAAAAATTAGCTACCGGTTCTGCCGAAGTGCGAACTGGCTGAATCCCACCACTGTATTGTAGGTATAACTAAAATTTGATAGAATGAATATCATGATTGGAACACAAAAAGTAATTTGTTCAAAAGGAACAGACCCAACAAATGTAGAGATGGAGTCACACCATATATAAAGAATGACTATACCTGCATGGAAATTCCAAAGATAAAAACCTTACTGAAAAGTCTGGGTGAATATTAATGGAGAGAAACAAAAAAGACATTATTGTGGGTGTGTAGTGCAGGACATTTAATGAAAAGAAGATATAGTTGAATTGAAAGTGGTTTGCTTTGCTTCCTTTTAGAAAAAAAAATATTAAAATTAAAAAAAAATGTTTGGACAAAAAATTGAAATGCTGAGAATATAAACTATTTGCACTCTGATGCGATTATTATTTATTGCTAATGTTATATTTTGAGAGTAACTTTTGAGCAGCTCATTTTATTAAAAAAAAATCTGTTTCAGATCTTTAGTTTTCTGATTTGACTATTTCTTTGATTCTATTATCTCCTTTATTAGAGAGCAGTAATGTTTTTGAATTGCTGTGTACTGCATATTGAGTGGGATAGTTCCAGTTTTCATCTATAATTGTTCCTAAGCTTTAAAAACCTACTGGAACAGTGTTAATCAATGGCATCTACAGGAGGTTAACACCAGAGGTTTTGCACATAGTCAGCTGGATCATTGATGATTTCTGAATCCTTCGTAATAAAATGTATTAAGACTTATAGAGGTGTTAGAATCCAAGATATGCATGCCATTCATGCCACGTGGCTAATCAAGTGTGGAAATATACTGATGCTCCAATGTACACCAATAATAAATGATAGATGTATGTTATAGAAAGTATATGAGTTTCTGTAACCGTATTTTAAACCTTGTGAACTGTAGCCTATTTTTCTAGATGCCACATGTTTTAAAACAAAAATAAAGACAAAGAATAATCATGCAGGGATAGTGTGACATAATAACAAATAGATTCATTATGATAAAAGAGCAGTATATTTTAGAGAACTTTACCTACTTAACTTTCACTGGTTTTCTTCTTACAAAAGTGAAATTGATCATAATGAAGGCATCAGAGAATTGACCTTTTAAAAATACCAATTTGCTCTTTACAAATTGGTGATGCAGAAACTTGAGAAATACTATAACATGGGGAGAAATAGCAATTTATTCTGTTTTGTAAAGTTTCAGAATGTGGGCTGGAAAAAAGGACTTGAAGGTGAAAAAGCAATTCCAGTAGATGGCGCTAGTAATCAGGGGAAGATAATGAAGCTAGTAATCAGGGCAAGATAATTTTATACCCTGGTAGCATATTTGGAAATGTAAAAAGCTGCAATCTTGAGATAATGCCAATCTATAATGCCAATCTTGGAATCCAGGAATGATTTAATAAAAATCTATGATACTATTAGAGTAATGTATGAATGACTTTATTGCAGGAATAACATGTTATGTTGCAGAAATATGAATATCCATAAAAATGTTTCACTTATCTTCAGTCAATACATATGGACCACAAGTCAAACCATAGTCTAATATAAAAATGTACAGACAAAAATATAAAAATATTTGCCTTTATGGGCATGCATTTAGGAGTGTTTGTAGTGGATATACTGTCAGAACTACATGCCAATATACATTATGGTAAGATGTAGTTTAATCCTTAAGGATGTTGGAAGTCTTTTTTGTCTGTTTAAAAGAAATATATATATATTTATGCCGAGGATGATTTAGTAATTTATGTTTCAGCCATCTTGACTCCTATGTAATATTAATACATAGCATTGATCACTTGTAAAAATGCATGTAGAGGTTTGACAGTCTGTTTCCATGATCTTTGGATTAGTGTCAAAATGTTCCATAGGAAGCTTACTTTACTAGAAGACTTTAGCAATAGAACTATTATTTAAAAGTGGAGAGACCATATTATACATGTAATAGTGAGTCTGTCCTCAAGAAATTATCATACATCCTAAGACTACTAAGCAACTATCAACCAGTCTTTAGTTTCTCTTTCTTGGGAAAGTCATTGAGAAAGTGGTAAGTCTGTTCTGGTGCTTCAAGGCTGTTAGAGTCTGAATGGGAACAAATAAACTCAGGCTTAATCCTAGCAAGAGAAACTGTGTTTGAGTTTGGAAGCTTTCTGATGCCAGTGTTATTCCATCTCTGGTGGACAGATGGGATGACCTTTTCTCATTCAGAGCTGGTCTGAGTACTTCAGTATCTCTGTGAACTTACAGCTTCTGCTCAAAGACCAGGTGACAGCTGTGGCTAGGAAGGCTTTTGCTCAGTTGTAGTTCACGTGCCACTTTCAGTGTTTTCTGGATTTGGAGCCCCTGGTCATGGTCACTCATGCCTTGCTCACCTCCCATTGGGACTGTTGCAGTACCCTCTCCAGGGGGCTGTTCTTGAAGAGCCTTTAGATGCTGCTATTGGTTCAGAATGCAGAACCTCAAGTATCTACACATAATAATTGGTTCAGTTTTATAACCATTAACTCAAGACGTTGGCTAGTTCGTTTTCAAGTACAATTCAGCTGCTGGTTGCCATCTTTTAACTTCTTCGTGGATTGGCATTTGGGTATCTTTGGAATTGCCTTCTTCCTGTGACCTCTGTCTGACAAATAAGATCTAAAAATGTGGGCGGCTTCTAGTCCCTTATTGTTATAGAACAGGGGTGTCAAATTCGCCACGTCATCACAACTTTTTCCCCTTTGCCAGAGCTGGGGTGGGTGCAGTTTTGGCATGACGCATCCGGCCCGTGGGCTGGCAGTTTGACACCCCTGTTATAGAACATTGTTTAGGGATATTTCAAGGTTGCCTACTTCTATTGCTGCCTCCTTTTTTGAAATATATGCTCCCAGATATCAGTTTGGTGTTTTATAAGGATTGTTAAGACCTACTTATTTCAAACCCCAAGGACCTGAAAGATGGAATGGTTCCTTCTATTGGGAAGGGAATTTCCTTCTGTTAGGGTTTTGTTTCTTCAGTTTGAATGATTATTGTGGTGATTATTATTATGATTTTGTATTTGATTACTAGAGGAGCTATGTGAGCTACTTAGAGTCCCTTGTCGATCAGAATGACATATAAATCTAGTGAAGGAATAAATATCAAAGGGAATATCCAACAAGACTCTGTTAGTTCAATACAATTGTGCTTGTCTATGATCTCATTTATATTTGAAAAAAGAGCCAATCTATTTTTGGATCCAATGTGATACATTTAAAATTCAGCAAACATAGTCTTTTCCTGTTTTCTTTAATGATATATGGTTCTTTGGAGCTTAAAGAGAATTTGTTTTCTATTTGCTGAGCGTTTGCTTCAGTGTATCTGCATTTTTCAAGGTGATGTTGGTTTAATGTATTTTTCTGCTTAGATTTCCTTGCATATGACCATGCACATTCACCAAATATGAACTAGGGATGGAGACATCTGCACCTAAATGTAATGATATTAAAATGAAATGTTTGTTGTGACATAAGGATACAAGCTTGTACTTGCATGATAAGTCATATGTAAGTATGAATAGGCCAAACTTTCTGTTGCAGCATTAAAAGGGATGGACTTTCTATTGCAACATCACAACACATGTTGCATCATTTAGGTTCCTCCTGCTGGGGCTGCAGGGATGAGGTGAAAGATACAAAGGGTTCTTTTTATGCAAAGTGAGGATAAGAAGTTTGGGACAAAACTGTTGCTTCTTTTTCACCCAGGTCATGTTCAAACTGGCTTTGGGTATTTGAAGGCCAAAAGCAGAATAACAGAATAGCAGAGTAACAGAATAACAGAGTTGGAAGGGATCTTGGAGGTCTTCTAGTCCAACCCCCTGCTCAAGCAGGAACCCCTATAATCATTTAGAGCAGTGTTTCTCTCAACCTTGGCAATCTTAAGATGAATGGACTCCCAGCTAGCCTGCAGGATGGGGAATCCTGGATGTTGAAGTTCACCCATTTGAAAGTTGCTCTCATTAAGAAACACAGAGCTAGAGAATGTGGCCTCCAGAAAAGCTGATTCCCTGGATGATTCAGGCATTGTAACATCTAATTCATGGATGGGAGTGCTATTTGGCATGTGCTATATAGTTATTTATTTATTCCACACATCTTAAAAGTTACCCAGAAATGTTGTTTTGTACTATTACTATTCAATATACTATATTACTGTTACCTATTATGCTATTAACTATTACAATTATATGTATGCAGTACTATTAATAGTAATAGTACTGTATATAGATAATAGTAATAGTACTCTGTACTATTATTAGTATTCATCAACATTTCTTTCTCTGTTCTCTCTTAAGTCACATCTCTTAGAGATTCTTCTTTCTGTTAATGGCGAACATATTGAGTTCTTGTATCTTTTTTACATTGTGCTGCTATACTTCTTTTCCTCCTTTTTGGACCACCCACTCCTTCTGAAGGAAAAAAAATTCTTTAATTTGGCTGCTTTACTCAGTTTGCTGATGTCTGCAAAGGTCCAAAAGACACATCTCCTCCTGTTTCTACTCACACCTAGGTCAAGCTTGCAGCTTTATTGGCAACTCTGCCCACTGACGCTGGGAAGAAGTTTTGAATGGGAGGGAAAGAAGACCACATGAATGCCTGCAATTTTGATAATAATAATAATAATAATAATAATAATAATAATAATAATAATAATAATAATAATAATAATAATAATAATAGTAGTAGTAGTAGTAGTAGTAGTAGTAGTAGTAGTAGTAGTAGTAGTAGTAGTAAAGTTGGAAGGGACCTTGGAGGTCATCTAGTCCAACCCCCTGCTCAGGCAGGAAACCTTATACCATTTCGGACAAATGGCTGTCCAGTCTCTTCTTAAAAACCTCCAGTGTTGGAGCATTCACCACTTCTGGAGGCAGGTTGTTCCACTGGTTAATTGTTCTAACTGTCAGGAAGTTTCTCCTTAGTTCTAGGTTGCTTCTGTCCTTGATTAGTTTCCATCCGTTGCTTCTTGTCCTGCCTTCAGGCGCTTTGGAGAATAGCTTGACTCCCTCTTCTTTGTGGCAGCCCCTGAGATATTGGAACACTGCTATCATGTCCCCCCTCGTCCTTCTCTTCATTAAACTAGACATACCCAATTCCAGCAACCGTTCCTTATATATTTTAGCCTCCAGTCCCCTAATCATATTTGTTGCTCTTCTCTGTACTCTTTCTAGAGTCTCAACATCTTTTTTACAGCGCGGTGACCAAAACTGGATGCAGTATTCCAAGTGTGTGGCCTTACCAAGGCATTGTAAAGTGGTATTAACACTTCATGTGATCTTGATTCTATCCCTCTGTTAATGCAGCCTAGCACTGTGTTGGCCTTTGCAGTCTGCTCTTCTACGTTCATTCTACAACATAGAATGGCCAAGAAAGAGATGCGTAAACAGATGCCTACAGGCCAAGAAAGATGCCTAAAACTACTTTTACTAGAATCTCTATATTAACAAAATTTTGCAAGTCTGTATGTGCTTCCTCTGCTCTCTCTTTCATCTTTTTGTGAAATGGGGTTTTTTTTTTGCCTGTCTGAGCCATTTCTTGCATTGGTAACTGATCTTCCCTCTCTGTCAAGGTCATCTTTTAAACGTTTCTCATGCTCAGGTATTATTGCTGCCACTGAGAGGTCAATAATCTTCTGTTTACTGACCGGAGACTACCTTTTCCCTGATCTCTCAGATTACTTTTCACTCACACACACCCTTTCATTACTAGTATGGCCCTGCCTCATACAGATCCAAATCATACCTCTTAACATTATTTGAGTAAGCTATTTGTATGAGGCTTATGAATCAAAGCACATTTCAGTTTTCATTTTGTTTCCTGAAGCTCAAAAAATGCCAGACATTGGTCCTTTTTTTAGTAGGTGATTGCAAAATGCTATATCGCAATCTGTAGAAACAAAGTGGGAAGGAGGCAGGAAAGAGGGCAACAAAGGAGGGAAAAAAACCGTAAAATCTTGTATTTAAGCTATAAACTATTGCTAGTTTCATAGAATCATAGGGCCAAAAGGGACTTTGGAAGTCTTCTAGTCCAGCCCCCAACCTCCCCTCCACCCAAGGCAGGAGACCTTATTTCATTCCAGACAAATAGCTGTCCAATTTTTTCTTGAACATTTCCAGTGTTGGAACACCCAAAACACTGGGAGGCAAACTGTTCCATTGATTAATTGTTCTTACTTCTCACCATCTATGGTAAAGCCATTGGTACTCTGTTTTATCTTAGAGGCAGGTTTGGGTTCAGGAAAGGTGGTGAATAAAAATGAGAATCATGGGTTAATTTATTTTGCAAGGCCAAGCATATTCCTCCATCATTCTTCCTTTTTATTTCCTTTCTTCCATCTCTATTTCTCAAACATGGGAAGTTCAAATGTTCCCCTCCCCACCTCTTGTCCTCTGTTTTAAGCTTTCCACTTGTATAAGCATATCTTGGGTGTTGACTTTCTCCTGCTTCGTTTGTGACCTGTTACCATCTTTCTGCCTGATGTTACTTCAGCATCTGGAGCTACCATGGTGGTTCAGTGGTTAGAATGCAGTATTGCAGCCAACTCTGCCCACTGCCAGGAGTTCAATCCTGATCAGCTCAAGGTTGACTCAGCCTCCCATCCTTCCGAGGTTGGTAAAATGAGGAGCCAGATTGCTGGGGGCAATATGCTGATTCTGTAAACCACTTAGAGAATGCTGTAAAGCACTATAAAGCAATATATCACTCTAAGTGCTGTTGCTATTGCTACCAGCTTTGGTGTTACTACAATGGTCTGCAAAATCTTTTTAAAAAGCATGGTTGGAAGACTGAATCCTTTACCTTAGCTAAAGATTGTACTTCAGCAAAACAAAGGGTCACATTTAAAATGGATAATTTTGGCAAAGAAAGGCTTTTTGGCATATCATAATCAGTTATTAAGCTGTGCAACATATAAAGCTGGACTGAGGTAGATTACTCAGTCTGCTCTGCTAACTCAGTGAGTATTGTTAGCTGTGATTTAGTGCAGTAGTGTCAATTGCAAAGCAAGGTGTCTTCAGGGTGTAGTTAGAGAGATGACATGTGATTTGAATAAGTGATTTGTGGAAATGGATGACAATGCAGATAAAAGAAAACTAAAGCAATATGATGCCAAATGGGCTCCGGAATATTAGGTTGCCATATCATGTGCCATTGAGGAACTTTAGTCCTATTCAGAAATGGTCCCTTACATGCCCTACTCTAATATAGTATTTTACTCAAAGGTTCTTTGTGACAGTAGATCTATTTCCTCACTTGAGGAATGTATGTATGTATGAATGAGTGTGTAGGTAAAGTACCACTTGAATTGTGTCTTGACAAATACTGGATCCAAATCCTCCAAATCAAGGTGAGCATTACCCCTGTTAAAAATAAAATGTATTTCCACTTCCCACTAACCCAAAACATCTGTATCTTGTTTAGATTAATGCTCTGCTTATTAACTCACCTGAAACCCATCAGTGCGCTCAATAATGGATTAAATATAAATATTAACACTACATTTGGTGATATCAATGCTTTGGGCAATGTTTATTTTCCTTTAAGTCAAGAATGGGCTCTCTGACTGGAGAATGTTTTGATGCTGGAGGACAGGGGTTCCTCTGTACAGATCTTCAACTTATATTCATCATGGTGCAGAATCCACACTGAGGCAACCATACTATAATTATAATCCAAAAACCCAGCTTAAAAATGCTGCTTTGCTGAAAGAAAGAAAATATGCTGCTGTATGCAGCTCTGCATTTGACAGAAGGAGAGGTATCCTATACATGCTTAGAGCTCTTCACCTCAAATGCAGAATAAACAAAAACACACACACAATAGTTTTTGCGGGTTTTCAGTATGAGAGTTATCTTTTTACATAATGAGAAAAAATTAACGTTCTCCCTTGAAATTCCTTTCACAAAATGCAGCAACTATTCATGTGCATGGATAAGGTGTGATAGCTACATTTCCTTTAAAGGAAAACCAAAATCAAGAACACCTTAAACAGTGCAATCCAATGCATGCTTACTGAGAAGCTAATCACATTGTGTGAAATAGGGATTTGTCTCAGGGAATCTTGAAAAGGAGTGCAATCCTCTAAGCAAAATCTCTAGGACTTGAAAAGAAATATATAAGTTAATACTATAGTGGTGATGAAATGGAGGTAGATCAGTGCATAGGGGAATTGCAGATTCCCTTTTATAAGAATGAAGCAAAGCCTTTCTGTTTCAGAACACCAGAAATAGATTAACAAAGTCCCTGTTACCAAGTGGCATATAAGAAGGCAACAAGCACAGCCTCTTTCTGAATATGGCTGTTTCCTAAAGAATGTACAGAACTTGTCAAGGATGCTGGCTTTAGCACGTTTGACAAGTTCTGTAAAATGCTTAGGAAAGAAGAACTGTTTTGCTTTCTTTGCACTGTTCACAAAGTAAGAAGAAGGTGGAAGAAAATGAATGGACGCCTTTCTTTCTTTTACACTAACTTGTTCCCTTTTGCACGTCGCTTTTTTTATCCAGTAGGTAGAGACCAGTGATAATTGGTGTGATGTCTTGCTCTCTGTTTGCTTTTAACGTTTTTTGGCAGAAGAGGTGTGCTTCTGCAGAATAAAGCCATGGATAGCCACCTCCATTATCATCATTTTGCACAATTCTTCTGGAATCTGGCCTTCTGGAAATGTCAGTCATGATGGAGGCATCCAGAGCTTTATTCTTCCATATGCTTGTTTTCATTCAATGTTTTAAAAGGAAAAAAAGAAATGATACATTGATAATCACCATTCTCTCTTCTGTTGTGAGAAGCTAACAACTGCTGACAACTGTTCAAGTATTTGAAAAAGACAGAATTTGATACAATAAGAAAGAATTGGGTCACATAATGACATAATAGGGATAACTATGAGATATACCTGTCAAATTTACTTATCATAAATTTGTGTGCTTATTGACATAAGAACCAAAGTAGTGTAGAGGTCAAGGTATAGGTTCTAGATCTTCCTTAAGCATAGAAACCAGCTGGGCAATCCTGGGTCGGTCACTTCCTCTTGGGCATAATCAGTATCTATTTCTCCCACCACAGGCTGAAAATTCAAACCTCTCATTGCATCATGCATGATAAGATTTGCTGTAAAACTAGGTGACTGCAGTGCAAAACATGCAGACTCTTGCAGTAAACAGTTGCTGAGAAGAACAACTAATAACATGTACACAAACTGAAATAAATGATTGAGGTCGGCCTATGTAATTAATTGAAAATCCATCTTACACGTTGTACATCTCTCACCATCAAATGGAAATACTGCCTAACCAAAGTTCAGTGTGACTTTTTCAATCTTCCATTGACTTTGCATTTCCTATAGACAATTTTTAATCTGATTTATATTTGATTATAAAGATGAATATCCTGTAGTTCTTTTAAGATATGTGTTCAGCTTCATTAATGTAGTAATTCATGTGTTAATTGATCAAATGCAAATGCAAAATGGTTTGCGGTGGAATGGATGCATGGTTCTGCTGATTATTATGTAGTGGATTCATTTAGGGATCAGTGCTGTATTTATATAAGATGCCATGAAAATCATATTTGAATCACTTGCATATCCTTCCCTTTATGTTCCTAGGGATTGAACAGTACTGTCTGAAGTAAACAAGATTGGTGGAAATGTGAAAAGCAACAGAATAGGCATTTCTCCTAGATAAGCATTGGATGATTTGCCTGACTCCTTAGGCAACTGAACCAAACACTTGTATTTTACAAACAGCTTCTAGTCCATTTTTAAAAGAAGTAAACCATTTTCAACTCAGAATTACAGAACAACAGAGTTGGAAGGGACTTTGAAGGTCTTCTAGCCAACCTCTTCTATTCCATTCCGGACAAATGGCTGTCCTGTCTCATCTTAATAACCTCCAGTGATGAAGCACCCACAATACTAATAGAATAGTCCAAAACATCTGGAAGTCTCTAGCTTGTATCTCTGTTATGTTTAACTTTGCAAACTCTATTGAAGTTTGAGGGGAAAGAAATCAAAGGAAGAGTTTTGCAGGATAATAAACACTGACCTCTGCAATCAGTAAAAATAAATAGGTTATAACCTCTCATAATCCTGGTATGCTGAAATAATAACATGCTATTGTAATGATTAATAAACCATACTTATAATTTTGAAAGGGCACAATTTGGCATATTATCTTCTTGTATCAAATTAATTCATGTAAGAAAATGAATATCTTATCTTGTTACTCTTATCCACTCCTGCCATTTCAGAAGAATATAAATCTCAAGTATTATCAATGTCTTTGATCAGTGACCCTCATAATAGATAAAGACAAATAGAAGACCTAGTAAGAAAAGATGGACAAGTCAAGAAACCACAAGAGACGATTCTAACACTAACATGGCTGAGAAAATAAAGAAGAGTTGTGTAGAGAAGAGATTGGCATCTTCCCCCTTTATGTCAAAAGTGGGTGGCAATGGTAGGGTGAAGGAAGACTTTTATCAGCTTTGGATTCCATAGATATAAGTCCTACATTGGAAAACATATTTACTTGCCAGAATTCTTGGGTTCTCACTTCAAACTTTTTCTTAATCTTATTATTCTGTGCAGAGAGAGAATTATTCCTTGTCTGTTCATCTCTAATCCTGCTGGTTGCTACGGAGATTTGACATTAGTATCCAATAGCTTGTACAATATATGTGGCCCTGGACAAATGAACTTTCTTGTTTGTTGACTTCATGTAAAACCAGCTTTGTAAAATAGTAAATTCCTACAGAATCTCAGATGATGAAAAGAAATAGCAAGAAATGATAGAAACATAGTCCAATTCTAAAAATATGTAACAAGATTTGGGTTGGCAGTTTCATAGTTAGCTGATTGCAGCCTTGTGCTATATTCTAATTGATGGACTTTACTGTGCTATTTAAAGTCTTCTCATGTTAATGATCGTGGAGCTCAATTAGACAGAAATTGTTTAGAGTGGCAGTTTAGCGTAGTAGCTAAAGGCACTAAGTAGAAAGAAGAGTCAATGAGTTCTAGTCCTGCCTGAAGCATGAAGGCAGTTGGGCCAGTTGGCACCCTTTCACTCCTGGGGAAAGAACAATGGCAAGACTTCTGAAAATGTTGCCTGCATAGCCTTGTCCTTGTATGCATTAGAAGTCAAGGCTGATTTGAAAGCTCAAATCAAATGCATATATTGTTGTGTAGTAATTGACTGTAGTTCCCACAAATATTTGGGATTTGCAAATCTCTTGAACCAGCCATACTAACAAAGAGAAAGGAATTTCCATAGTATCACAGAGAATAAAATAGGGTAGAGTAAAGTAGAACAGAACAGAATAGAATAGAATAGAATAGAATAGAATAGAATAGAATAGAATAGAATAGAATAGAATAGAATAGAATAGAATAGAATAAAGCTGGAAGGGACCTTGGATATAGGAAGAGAACCTATATCATCTCAGACAAGTGACTGTCCAGTCTCTTCTTAAAAACCTCCAGTGATGGAGCACCCACGATTTCTGGAGGCAAGCTGTTCCACTGGTTAATTGTCCTCACTGTTAGGAAGTTTCTCCTTAATTCCAGGTTGATTATCTCTTTGGTCAGTTTCCAACCATTGTTTATTGTACTGCCCTCTGGTGCTTTGGAGAATAATGTGACCCCCTCTTCTCTGTGGCAGCCCCTCAAATACTGGAATACTGCTATCATGTCACCCCTGTTTCTGCTTTTCTTTAAACTAGCCAAACCCAAGTCCTGCAGCCGTTCTTCATATATTTTAGTCTCTAGGCCTTGGATCATCTTAGTTGCTCTTCTCTGAACTTTTTCCAAGGTCTCAACATCTTTTTTTATAATATGGTGACCAAAATTGGTTGAAGTATTCCAGGTGTGGTCTCAAGAATCTGAACTGAAATTATGAATCCATTTTAAATGAGCAGAATAATGCAATTCAAACTAATGACGTGTTGCTTGAATAGGTTTTTGGACATCCGAACACTTCTAAAACTATTACACAACAAGCTGTAAATACTGGCATGCAGGAAGATCAGAAGTACAGGAGAAAAATGTCTGTGCAGTCGTGTTCTTAATGCTTTTGTCTAATTCTTTGCATAGGCACAGGTCTGACTGAATCTCTGTTTCATGCATGGCTAAGCTGAAAATCAGTCCTAAGATCCTGCTGGCTGATAATCAGATATATTTTACCATTAATTAAATCCTCTGTAGATATTAAATATGCAACATTTTAACTCTACTAAATATTTGTGTATCTGCAAAATTTTAAAATCAGCTTTATCCATGGACTGTGGCAGTATTTTGCTATTTTGAATGTGACAAACTTTTCTTAATCCAATCTAGATACCAAAGGACACTCACAGTATGGTCCAGATGTCAAAGGAAAACCTTTACGAATTGTTATCACACAGAGGCCACACATGCATACTTATACACAGATTGGTTTTACATATCATGCTAAACCATGGCTTCCTATGAAAAACACACAATGGGCTAGTCTCATACATTTCATAAAGCCATAAACCATGGTTTAGAAACCAGAGTGTCTGGTAAAGGGACGTTTCCTGTCACAGATCCCAGTTTCATGAACTGCATATAGATGGCTTAATAGTTTGCTGAAGAAGAAACATTGGTGTCCCAAAGATGCTGTTTTAAAAGGCAACTGGATTTTCTTTGTTTTCCTTGAAGACGTTTCACTTCTCATCCAAGAAGCTTTTTCAGTTCAGAACTGAAGAATGTCCGGATGCCTTTTAAAAAGGTACCTTTGGGACAATCGTGACTTGGATGACTGAGAATCTCCATAGACGAGAAACATTGATGCTTATCAGTGTCTTATAATCTGTTCAAGGGTTTGGGGTAAGTCAAATAAATTTCTTTAAAAATGATATTATATCATAATGCTAAATACCATAACTTCATCCCCCAAATGGGAGAAACCTAAAGGATTTTAGGAGCAGGAAAATCCAATATCAAAGAGTGAAGCTTTAGTAGGACACAAGGTCTATTTATATACAATTGAAGAACATCTTTGAACATATCATAAAAGGACATTTTTCTAGAAATGGAACCCTAGCTTTTAAGTGTAGTCTCTTTAATGATACGTGTGGGAGGAAAACTAAAGCAAAATGCTTATAATTTAAGGCTACTATTCCAATATTTAGAATTGTTAGCAAAACTTATGTTTGCTCATGTTGTAAAATAACAAAGTCAGTGAATGTATGGTAAATAAGCATTACAGTATGCTATTTCCTCAGTACGTTAACTTTTTTCCCAAAAGGTTTCTCTGAACAAAGGGTAGGGATGGGTGGGGAATATTTCCATTTTTAACAACTCAAAATCATTATGCTCAGTAAAGAACAGAATAGAATCAGCCACCTAACAAAACAAAAGAAAATAAATCATCCTACAATTGTTTATTATGATACTTTATTAAGGAAGTAATAAGGAAGGTTCAATGGTACTTCTTCAAAGTGGGACAAACAAGGATCGGTGAGACAAATTATGATATTTTTGGCCTTAGCAACTGTACACCCTTATAACTGGGATGAAATTGGAGAGCCAAACCATTGATTGTAGGCTTTCTCGTGCCTTTATTGAGTCTCGGTTCTATTTATCTGGCATACCCCTTTTGTTTTCTCTAATTTTTAAAATTTCTCTATTTTTCATGTGAATTGCCAACAGTTATCACATGAACATATTCTAAGAACTGCTACAATAAATCATTTCCTCTCTTTCCCAAATGCTGGATTGTTTGGGAAGGACATTGTCACTGCTACCTTCCTGCCAGGTCCACATTTTTCACATCTGCATTGCCTGAAAAAAATGATAGAAAGGTTAAAGTGCTAGACTAGCATTGGGGAGATCCAGATTCTAGATCAGGGGTGTTAAACTGCTGACTCGCAGGCCGGTTTCATCATACCGGAGCCGCGCCCACCCCATTGCCGGCAATGGCAAAAAAGCCCCGATACGTTGCGTGACGTCACGTGACGTCGCGAGTTTGACATGTCTGTTCTAGATCTTTCCCTGGGCACGGAAGCCAGTTAGGCCAATCATCCTCTCTCAGACCTAGACTGTTTTATTTAGAGCATTTTTAATTGTAACCTTTTTACTCAAGATATATCTAGGACCAAATGTTTTCAAATGGGGGCAATGATGAAGTAGTGGGACAGCATTAGAAGGATTCATGTTCATGCAGCCACCAGACCTTTTCTATTATATAAAGTCAATCTCTCTGAAAGGACAATTCCAATCACAACTGACTCCGAGCTGCATACAATTTGCAAGTTCCTTAAAGAGTTCCACAGCTTGATTACTATTTGTTGTAATTAGTTATTTGAAATGTTTTTAAAATAACTTTTATTTGAAACTGTAAATGTGAATGTAATTTTATTTGATTTGTAAATATATTTGAAACTCAAATGGGCAATGTCCTTTATGTCTCCAGTAATTATGTAAATTTCCACTTTCCACCTGATGCATGTGGTTACAAATTTTTGGAAAACTTGAATTTTAGATATTTTGATTGAGTAGTTATTTGCCACTTTAATGTATAAAATAGGGTTTTTTAAAATTGTAAATTGCAAAATCTCACTAGTATATTTCTTGATTGGTCTTCTCCCTGCTGATTAGGCCAGATGGAATTGTGTACTTCATTATGAGCTTCCATAAAACTACATTCTGGTGCAGAGGTGTCAAATTGTCAGCCTGCTGGCCAAATGCAGAAGCCGCACACCCCAGCTCCGAAGGGGGAAAAGTCACGATACGTCGTGACACGTCACATGACGTGGCGAGTTTGACATCCCTGTTCTGGTGCTATATTAGTCAGCCAGCATATTGCAAATGCTACCATATTGTTGCTTTCTTTTAGTTCAAACTTTAGTTCAAACCATCTTAAATGGTTCTCCTAATCATTCAGCTGAATTCATGAATCATGTATTGATTGTCCAAGGCTACCTATCTTCCTTTTATTAAGATAGTGTTGCAGTTTTTGCAATGACCTCCATGTTTTTTCATGAAATTTGCTAATGCTTCCTGTCTTTGTGAACAAAAAAATCACCAGTACTGCTTTCCAATCATTTGTCAGGTCTCCTCTGAGCTTTTGACTTAATTGTGCAATCTCTGCTCCATTTCCTGCCTTTATCTACTTTCACCCTTCCATAGACCATATTCGTCTCCTTGACTATGAACTGTTATGCTCTGTATATTTCTTTCCTGTGATGTGATATCTTAGATATCCTCACTTTCCTTAGGTATAGACTTCCTTTTCCTTTTTGGAGAAGTACTCGTGCCTTGCCAGTAAAGAACTTGAGTATTTAGCTTTAGCAATTACTGTCTGTATCACTTTTAAAATAGCATGCATTTTTTGGCTTAATCAAAGGTTTTTTCAGATTATGTAAAGCAAAATACTTCATTATGTGTTTGGATGCTATAATTGGAGAAGTACCTTAGATTGTATAAGCCTTTGGTCTAATTCAATCTGTTTGAAGATTTCTAACATGGAGCTAGTCTTTGAGCTACTAATGATTAATGTGTTCTCACGTTTCAAAATTTGTTGTTGTTCCTGCTTTAAAAATAGTTACATGAACTATGCTAAGTAATGTTAATAAAACAGCAAAGGTATCGATATTCATAGTTCATTTTTGTTATGGATTAGGATAATAATTTAGGAGTCTTAATGCCACATTAGTTCTAGTTTATTTTCTGAACAGGAGCTTCTCTCTCTTACACACACACACACAGACACACATACACACACACACAGACACACAGACACACACACACAGAGAGAGAGAGAGAGAGAGAGAGAGACAGAGAGAGAGAGAGACAGAGAGAGAGAGAGCGAGCACATTTTTTCTAAATAAAATATGTATCAGTTTTAGAGTTTTCTTAAAAACCCCTTTACAAACCAGTATTTTGGTCTCCTTTAAACTAACACATTTTCTTAATACTTTGCTAAGCAAAAGGCTAACATACAACTATCTATATGTCTAACAATAAAAAGATGTTCCTGTGATAATTTTGAAATATGATAAATGATATATTTACCGGTACTGCTTACAGAAGGGAATGTCACATTTCTTCCTTCTATATTCAAAAGAAACGTTTTGATGATATTCTGAATGTTCTTTTTAAAAAAAAATATAGATCTGATTTTGCCAAATAGGAATGATACCAATAAAGTAGTGATTAAAAATAAAAATATAGACATGCTCTGGCCCTCACCATGACTTCCAAAGTTATTTATCCTATAATTAATTTCTCTTTTATGTTTCTGTAAGCATCTGATTAGTGTCTGCCAGAGACTGAAAAAAATGCTAAATCTATATCAAAGGCATTTTCTCTATATATATGTATATGTATATGTGTGTGTGTTACAATCTAATATGGAAATACTGATATTGGATTTAGTATAAATCTTTTTTTAAAAAAATTAACAAGGTATCCCTGTTCTAAGCATCGAGACTTTGATTCCATTCTAAATAATCAAATGCCCTCCCCATATGAACTTTAATCAGCATAGTTCTTTTGATAATTTTAGGAAATATATGACTCAATATAAATAAAGTATTTTTTTCTAATAATGTCAGTCCCTCTGGGTAAATGAGACAGGAAACATTACTAGATGAGTTAAATCTACTTTATTTTAAGGCTACATTTACAGAATCTTTAGGATTGCCAGGTGTCCACTATTTGAGTGGACAGTCCGCTTTTTTCACATTATGTTCACTATTTTTTTTCACAAAATAGTGGACTTTTTTTTATTCAAAAGCTTTATGATGAAATGGTACGTAATCTAAAGCTGTACAGTCTACTTTTTTTACTACTTAACCCCCCCCCCCGCTTGTCCGCTATTTTTTGGAAGCAGACCTGGCAACCCTAAGAATCTTGTGTGTCTGAAGACAACCTTCCTGCTGCCATTTTTAACTGATCAATTCCTAAGTTTCTTTTTCTGACCATCATAGGCTCCTTCTTGTCTTGTCTGCATGTTCTGTACGCAGCATCTCTTTCCCAGGTCCCCTAAGGCCATCTGTACATTCAGTTACAAATAATGAGCTCTAAAAAATTATAATTTTTCATGTACTCTATGAATTAATGGTTTTATCAAATTGTTAATGTATAATTGCTATATTGTGAGCAACTCTGGGTTGTTTGGGAGTCGGGCAGCACCAAAATTGAATAAATAAAAGAATATTTTAAAACTATTTATAATTAAATGATGGCACAGCATATCAATTCACTGTTTATAATTGTCAGTGAATTCAACTCTCTTAGAACAGAAACAGGCTTTTAGTTGTCTAATGCAATCTGCTAAATCTAGTTACTCCAATGGCTTAATACAGAAATATATTTATAAAAGTTATATGTTTAGATACATAATAAAATACTTTCCAGATTAAGTAATTTAAAAACATTTTGTGAAAAAAATCAAACATGATTTTATATTATTCAGTTTTTTCTGTCCTTAAGACAATTCCTTTATTATTGAAATACCATCAGCATAGTTTTCCAGTTTAATGCCAGTTTTCTCAACTAAGTGAATAACACTTATTCAGTAAAAAAAAACAAAAACACCCCAACCCAGTGCTAGAGTCTACATATTTTAAACTCAAAAAAATCTTGTTCCATTGAACGATCAAGTCATGTGCACATTATGTTTTTGAATTTCTTAGGAAAGAAATAGGACATATTAACATTATTAGTTTGATATTTATTGGCTACAATAACTCTGGCCATGAGTCAAATTTTGGGAAAGTGAGTTCAAAGAAACATCTATTTAGCAATAACATTTTGTGGTTCCACTTTATATCAGTTAGGAGTAAGAGCTAAATTCCTGGAATAGCAGTCTGGAGAAGATTAGGATGCCGAGACAAGTGGATGTCTCCACCCAAATTAGATCTCTACGTCTTTCTCACAAACTGCATTAGGGCTAGTCGGACCAAACAAATAAATACATAAAAATCAACCCAAAGGTGTGTGCTGTGATTTATTCAAACGTACTGGTTGCAAACATAAGACTAGTGTACAGTTGAAGCAGCTGCCATAGAGGGAGGTCATAGAACCCTAGGAAAAGATGATGATGCTGTTTAGAGTTAGAGACAGTTGCTGGATCTTTATACTCAAGATGCTCTAAAACTAGCTTTTGCCTTCAAATACAGGTAGTCCTTGTCTTACGACCACAATTGAGCCCAACGTTTCCATTGCTAAGTGAGATGTTTGTTAAGTGAGTTTCTCATTTTGTAACCTTTCTTGCCGCAGTTGTTAAGTGAACATTGCAGTTGTTAAATTAGCGACATGTTTGTTAAGTGAATTTGGCTTCCCAATTGACTTTGCTTGTCAGAAAAGGTGATCTCATGACCCTGGGACACTGCAGCCATCATAAATATGAACCGGTTGCCAAGTGTCTGAATTTTGATCGTGGTGACCCCGGGGATGCTGCAATGGTTGTAAGTGTGAAAAATGGTCATAAGTTACTTTTTTCAGTGTAACTTCGAGCAGTCATTAAATGAACAGTTATAAGTCAAAGACTACCTGTATGAAGCTTCACTGCATGTCCTTACTTACTCGAATAGAATAGAATAGAATAGAGCTGGAAGGGACCTTGGAGGTCTTCTAGTCCAGCCCCCTGCTCAAGCAGGAGGACCTATACCATCTCAGACAAGTGACTGTCCAGCCTCTTCTTAAAAATCTCCAGTGATGGAGCCCCCACAATTTCTGGAAGAAAGCTGTTCCACTGGTTAATTGTCTTCACTGTCAGGAAGTTTCTCCTTAATTCCAGGTTGTTTCTCTCTTTGTTCAGTTTCCAACCATTGTTTCTTGTCCTGCCCTCAGGTGCTTTGGAGAATAACATGATCCCCTCTTCTTGATTGCAGCCCGTCAAATACTGGAATACTGCTATCATGTCTCCCCTATTTCTTCTTTTCTTTAGACTAGCCAAACCCAAGTCCTGCAGCTGTTCTTCGTATATTTTAGTCTCCAAGCCTTGGATCATCTTAGTTGCTCTTCTCTGAACTTTTTTCAAGGTTTCAACATCTTTTTGATATGGTGACCAAAATTGGCTGCAGTATTCCAGGTGTGGTCTTACTAGGGTTTTATAAAGCGGTACTAATACTTTGCATGATCTTGATTCTATGCCTCTGTTTATACAACCCAGGATTGTATTAGTTTTTTGGCTGCTGCTGGCTCATTGCTGGCTCATAGTCAAGTGATCGTCCACTAGGACTCCAAGGTCCCTCTCACAGTTACTGTTTTTGAGCCAGGTCTCGCCCAATCTGTACTTGTACCTCTGACTCATATCAGAATCAGCATATATACTGTAATGGATACAATCCTGTCTCACATAGTGAAAAACATTTCACTGTATTTTAATCACTATTATTTATCTGCACATTAATCCTGATAGGAAATGAAATCTAGCACATGCTGATGTCATGCCTAGTCTTTCCCACATTTTCTATAGCTTTATTTTATTGAATAGCCATCTGATGAATAGTTCTGGAAAAATCAGCTATTAATGTATGATTTCACTGGGCTCCCATTAAGCTAAAAATGACAAAAATTGGAAGGGTTATTTCAAAATCAGTTTAGCCCCATATTTGTAGCTTTAAGGAAAGTTTTCTTCAGAGGCAATGGAACACTAAAAATTAAGTCACATACATGCTTTAGGGGAAAACAAGTTCCAGCAATCTAAGTACTGTAGTATATTTTTTTTGGCCAACCTAACTGAAAAGTAGAGGGGTTTTATTACTTTTATAAAACATTATTTTTATAAATTACTTTTTATAAAATTCAGATATTAATTTAATCCGAATTTATTTTATCCTTCTGGAACTTAATGTATCTTACACCTGATTGCTAGAAAATAAAACAGTTTAAAGCCATGTATAGATAGATCCTAAATATACTTCTTGGTATTCACTAAAAAACTAATTTCACGTCTTCCTGCAAAGTTTGTCTTCTAAAATTATGTTTTAGCATATGCTAAATTATTCTAAGCATCTGCTCCATTAAACAGAAGAAGGTAATGGTCAATGTGTACATGCCAGACTGATACCAAAAACCTAATTATTAAAACAATATGCATGGAGTTCTTAGCTCAACAATTGTTTTAATGGAACAGAACAATAATTTTTCTTTGCAAAGAACATGACTGAACAAGCCTGGATTAATGATTTCAGAACAGAAATATTTTATATTTATACTGCTTTTTCTTGCTTTTCTCTCCTATGTTTAACTTCTTAGAAGGCATTGCTAAATGTCCTTGTGTGTGTGTGTATGTGTGTATTTGTGTGTGTGTGTGTGTGTGTTCATGTATGTTTAATCATATCTAATTTTCTGTTGAAAGAGCATTTGGTTAAACCAGTACTTCTCAAACCTGGTCAAATCACCCAAAATTGGGTGTTTTTTCTTTGGGTATCAATACATAAGGCAATTTATTCAATCACAACAAAGACATAAATTGATTTAAAGTGTTTAACTTACATTGGGTAAAAAGGACTTTCTGATAAGTGGTTTTGGGTAATGAAGGAAAAAGTTTGGGAAGCCCTACTGTGTCAGTCTAAAAGGAGCATAATAGAATTTATTTAAAGTTTGACTTACATTTGTAGGGCATTTTAACCTGTTTATTTATTTATTTATTTATTGTTTATATTTATATCCCGCCCTTCTCCTTGCGGACTCAGTTGCTTTACTTGAATGTTAAAAAATAACAATAACAAACAACAATATAGAATAGCATTAATTTTGAGTTCAGAGTTATGATATGGTAATCCTGGTCTCTTGTTCACCAGGAAAAATGCTAAGGTCTTGAGCAATAGCAATGACTCTTTTCCTTTACAATTCCTGAGAAAAAGCTGCTGCTGCTGGGTCTCTTTCAAACCCATTCCAATTTTTTAATGAACCTTCAAGCTGAACCTAGATAACATGAAATCTAGTATGAATACTTCTGAAAGCATTTGATTGTGCTATACCTCCTTTTCCTCTTTATACTTCAGTGAATTAGGGAGACATCTTTCTGAGCTGCTTCCAGATTTATTTTATTGCTCTGAACTTTAAAAATGCTTCGTCCCTTTTTGCCTAGACCATGCACCATGGAGCCTGCATATTTCTTCCTTACTCTGTGCAGGATATAAGTGAAAATAGCAATAATAGCAATAATAGCAATAAACAATTCTGGTCACTAAATGATCAGATATGACCAGGTTTTTCCGATAGAAGATGCCTGGATGCATAATAAGAACTTTGAGAAAAGTAGGGAATGCCAGAAGAATATTACAGCTAAAAATGTAAATGCATAGACTGAGGGAACAGATCAAGAAAAGGGGAATAAGAAATTTTGCCTGGACTGTGATATAATGATGGATGTGAAGAATGCCTGAAGAAAATGTTTCTTTAAATAAGCCCTCCTTACTAATAGCCCCTGCTGGCACTCAGTTTAGTTTTGGGGCAGAAGTGCTTTGCATGTGTGTAATGTGAATAAAGCTTTTTGCTTATATTCTGAATAACGAGAGGCAGGCTTTATATATTTCATTTCCTGCTGCTTTGTCAGAGCCACAGGCAGGGATTCAGAGGGTTTCAGTGCGTGATAGGAGTCTAATCTGATTGTGCCTCTAAAAAGATTATAGCTTTATAAACAGGCTTGTCAGATCCTCCCTGAATGTGTGGTTCATAAGGAGCCTACATTCACTCTCTGGTGTTCAGCAGTATTCCATTTAATGAGTTCTGTGATCTTACACATTGTACCTATTCAAACATTTTCTACCTAAGAAGGAAAATGAGTGCAGCTGTTTAATGATGTATTCTCTGCAGGGAGACACCATCCCTGCGTCTTTTCAGGTAACACAAGAGGGAAAACAGGTACTGGCTGTTATTTATATGCCTTCTAATTTGGAGATCACTAGATACTTTTAAGTAATATTACTTTTAAAATATTTATTTCACTATTCTTGCAGGCCCTAGCCACCGTTGGTTCTTCATGTATTGTTGCAACTTTGGTTTTCAAAATGTAAAAGTTGGGTATTGTATGTGGATAAGGGAGATATTTCCCAGGTGAGGGCAACCAGCTTCACGGGATTCCCTTCTTCTGTTCCCCCCTCCCCCCCAGTTTTTCATTTATTTCAGAAGTGAATGAATTGTGGCCTGTATCCTTTTATCTTTATTTTAAATAGCTTTTTACACAAGATCAGTTAAGCTCTGTAGAAAGCCACACAAATTGCCTTGGAGAAACTAAGCAATGACAGTTAGAAAAACACTTTTTAAGCCCTGGAAATGAGAAAAGTATAAAAAGGATACTCAGGTTGACTCTGCCCTCAGAGAATGAGAAATGAGAATACAAAATGAGGCTTTCAAAACTCTGTTATATAGCCTACATTAGAAAGCAGAGTTGCAATCAAATGTTTGTAGTTTGTTTTCTAACCTGGACTACCTCAGAAAGCTCCAGGATCTTTTGCCATTTGACTCTTTCCTAGATCTTGTTATTTGAAAGAGATGGCAGAGACAGAAAGCATGTCAAAAGGAAAAACAGAGAGTTAATAAAAGAGAGGCAAAGAAAATCAAATATAGGAATCATTATCCACTTCTGACTCTGGATTCAGACATTGCTTGTTTCAACCTGGCCTGCTATACCTCTGAAAGATTGTAGTCATTGAGAGAGTAAAAGGTTGACCATTCTTTATTTCTACAGATTTTTCAAAATGCTTGGAGCATTTGACTTTATTTTAAAGAAGTAATTGCTTTGGTTGGTAGAAAACAATAGAGCAGAATGATTGTTTAAGACAGTAGGAAGTATAAAGCTAAAATAAACTGAACCCTCACTATCTTTTGACTGTTGTTCTCACCTTACATATATCATTTGGCAGATCAGTATCCTTTTGACCTAGTTAAACATGTGGGCATCATGGAAGTAATAAATGCACAGATTCCAAACACTGGAAAGAAATTCAGAGATATTAATTAGATTGTTTTGTCCCAGTGAGACACTCTAGAGCTGATTCTATCTCAGGGAGATGTTTAGAAACTAAGGGCCACATTGGTTTATGAAACAGCTTGCTTTGCTCAAAGTATCCATAAAGCAAAACATTCCTTTGAAGAGACTGAAGAGTGCAATAATAGCAATTTATGAAAGATAAAGGAGGAATCCCTGAATGTGCTATGGTAATTCTACTTGTTCAGTTTGGAAATCTGATGTTGTAGCTCCATTGATGTGAATTGATCCACTGAACCTTTGTCCCATCTAATTGTAATTAGATTTACTTCTAATTGTTGTGGGGAGAACAAGATTAGAATTGGAACTTTGCTTTAAGTAACATAGCTAACTACTTAGTACATCATCAAAAAAGAGCTAGTTTTCCCAAAGTAAATATAGAGTAGCACAGGTTTTTCATATTGTTAAATGAAAATTTAAAGATTTGAGTGTAGGCATATGTAAATATATAAGTAATTACTATAAATTAAAACTGTATTTCTGGTTAAATTGAATCAGAATACCATACATTATAAAACTATGACTTAATCAAATTTTGTCCAATGCATTACCATGGTCCCCCTCTCATAATTTTTCAGTATTTTATTTTAAATATTTTATTATTGATGTGATGAAGGGGGAAATCACTTACTTTATATTTATTTTCTTTCATTCCTAGTTTTTTTTTAATTTTTTTGCTATTGTTCTAATTTTTCTCTTTTCTGCACCTACTTTTTTTAGTTTGTATTAATCTTTATCTTTGCAATTATAATTTTTAATAAAATTACTATTAAAAATAGTATTTTCATCACTACAACTGTGCGAATGGGTGCGGATAAAAGGGACTGGCCTAAAGTCACCCAATTAGCTTTCATGCTTACAATCAGAATCTCCTGGTTTCTAAGACAGAAAGACTGGACAACCAGCTATCTGAAAGGGTATAGGATCTCCTGCTTAAGCAGGTGGTTGTATTAGAAGAGGTCCCTTCTTCCAGTTCTATTCTGATTGATTGACAGTACGTTAATTACTACACCAAACTGGCTGTCTTTTAGTGATGGAATAAAGAGGGAAATGGAAATGGGAAATGAAACTTTTATTTGTTTCCTTTCTTTTTATGCTGTTCAAGAGAATTTATCTATCATGCATAAGCTGGAGCTTTAAGTATGGGAGAGTATGTTCCTTACTTTGTATATAATAGCGTTATATACAAAGAGCCCTGGTGGCACAGTGGTTAGAATGCAGTATTGTAGGCTAACTCTGCCCACTGCCGGGAGTTCACTCCTTACCGGCTCAGGGTTGACTCAGCCTTCCATCCTTTTAGGTTGGTAAAATGAGGACCCAGATCATTGGGGACAATATGCTGACATTGTAAACCACTTAGAGAGTGCTGAAAAGTACTGTGAAGTGGTATATAAGACTAAGTGCTATTGCTAAGTGCTATAATAACAATAATAATAATAATAATAATAATAATAATAATAATAATAATAATAATAATAATAATGGACTCAAGCAGAACTAAAAGCAATGGATAGGAAGACCAGAAAAATAATGACAATGAATTATGCCCTTCATCCACAAAGTGACATTGACAGACTTTATCTACCAAGGCAAATAGGTGGACGTGGAATGCTGCAAGTACATCAGATGGTTGAAGAAGAAAAAATGGCTTTGGAAAAATATCTGAAGGACAATGATGAAGATGCACTGAAATTAGTATATCAGGAAGGCTTACTGACTACTGGAGAGACCAAACTGGCCTACAAGAAAGACCAAATGAAGAACAGAATAGAGGCATGGGAAGACAAAGCACTACATGGCCAGTACATTAAAAAAAATAGCTGGGAAAGCAGATAATAACAAGACCTGGCAATGGCNAATAGAGAAAGTCATAGAAAATGATAAAATTAAACTGCTCTGGGACTTCAGAATTCAAACAGACAAGCACCTGCAACATAACACCCCAGACTTAACAATTGTCGATAAGAAAGACAAAAAAGTCTGGATAGTGGACGTGGCAGTGCCTGGAGACAGCAGAATAGACGAGAAAGAACTGGAGAAGATAACAAAATACAAAAACCTACAAATAGAAATAGAAAGACTGTGGCAAAAGCAAGCAAAAGTAGTACCAATAGTAATAGGCGCCTTGGGTGCAATCCCAAAACAACTGGAGCACCACTTGAACACCATTGGCATTGACAAATTCGCTATTAGTCAATTGCAAAAGGCGGCCTTACTAGGAACTGCTTCCATCCTGCGACGGTATCTGTAATACCATCAAACATCCACATCTGCCTATCCCAGGTCCTGGGAAAGGACTCGATAGGTAGACAGAATGCCAAATCCAGTCTGAACATCTGGCTGACTGTGTAATGATCCATAATAATAATAATAATAATAATAATAATAATAATAATAATAATAATAATAATAATAATAATAATAATAATAATAATAATAATAATAATAATAATAATAATAATAATAATAAAGTTGGAAGAGACCTTGGAGGTCATCAAGTCCAACCCCCTGCTCAGGCAGGTAACCCTATACCATTTCGGACAAATGGCTGTCCAGTTTCTTCTTAAAAACTTCCAGTGTTGGAAGAGGAAGCTGTTTGGGGAGAGAAAGGAAACACTTTTTCTACTGTATATTAAGGATAATAACTTGCCTCCATAGTAAGGTGTCTATAACAAAAATGTGTATGCAAGAATACATCAGTTTTAGGTCAGCTGTTTGAGGATGAGATCAGAATGGTTGGATGGAATAGATGAAATGTGTGACCATCATGTTTCAGGAATACTAGTCATTTTGTCATTAAAGCAAAAACAGACCAACAAAATACAATGCATTCTAAAGGACCCTTCCAGATCTATTCTGATTAATTGATCTAGATCATTGTAATCAGTAAGGTTGTGTTTTCTAATTGTTTCATTGGAACTTGGTGTACCAAACATGAATTAATGTTAAAATTCAGAGTGCAATATTAATTCAGTGAAGACAAGCAATCTAATGATAGGGTATTTCTTCCTTTGTTTTCAATATTAATGTACTCTGCACTAAGGAATATGCTTTCCACTTGGATATAAAGGTGACTAAATTGTAGCTGACATAAACAAATAGACTGTATGGCACAGTGCCATACAAAACAACTGGAATCTATCAGCCTTGGCAAAACAGTCATTTGAGGAACCAGCAGCATATCAGTGCTTGAACAATGAAACCATTGCCAAACAATAGAAACAATAGCTAGGCTTTGCAGGAACACTTGATAATCCTGGGAGCTATTTGAGAGTTTCTGTTAAACCTTCTATAAATGATTTCCTCAATACGTTGATAAGAATCAGTTAATGTAAAGCAAACACCTACCAGTAGTAGAACACATACACAACCAAATAATATTATCAGCAGGAGGAAAGTAAGAAATGAAATAGTAAACCTGAACAAAATATAATTGGGGGCTACCATAGACTTACTCAATTTAGGAAACTGCATTCATGCAAAGAAATTTCAGCTTGGGTAAATTTAATGTGGCTGCATTAGAAGAGTGTTATCTACTTCAAATAAGGCTCTGTGTATTTTGCCTCTGTGTGGAAAGCTTTTAATCAAAGTGACCTGCACTATTAAGAAGCTGCCAGAGAAGATGAATTTAATAACGATCTGAACATGAATACCTTACCATGAAAGTTTGTTCATATTCTGGACATTGAATATTCATGGAAGAGATCTATGGAACTACTATCTTCATAAAAAGTTGTCGAGTGTGTGAATCATATATCTGAATTGTTTCAGTTTGCATTGGTTAAAACATGTACTTTATATCTGCGACTCCCAACCTTTTGGGCACCAGGGACCAGTTCCATGGAGAGCAGGTTTTCCATGGATCTGTTGGTGTGGTTTTGCATGCTGCCCAGATCCCACACATGCATGGATGGGGCTTCACTTGCACAGCCTAGTTTCTGGTGGGCCATGGTGCCAGTCACAGACCAGGGATAGGGGACCCTGCTGTATATGAAATGGTTTGAATAGTTAAATATATAAGATTATCTTCTTCTTTTCCTTCCAGAATAGAATGAGTGGGTCTGCAGAAAGTCTCAGCTAGATTGCTTCAAATAATAATAATAATAATAATAATAATAATAATAATAATAATAATAATAATAATAATAATAATAATAATAATAATAATAATAAAAAGTTGGAAGGGACCTTGGAGGTCATCAAGTCCAACCCCCTGCTCAGGCAGGTAACCCTATACCATTTTGGACAAATGGCTGTCCAGTTTCTTCTTAAAAACCTCCAGTGTTGGAGCATTCACCGCTTCTGGAGGCAGGTTGTTCCACTGGTTAATTGTTCTAACTGTCAGGAAGTTTCTCCTTAGTTCTAGGTTGCTTCTCTGTTTGGTTAGTTTCCATCCGTTGCTTCTTGCCCTGCCTTCAGGCGCTTTGGAAAATAGCTTGACTCCCTCTTCTTTGTGGCAGCCCCTGAGATATTGGAGCACTGCTATCATGTCCCCCCTCGTCCTTCTCTTCATTAAACTAGACATCCCCCCTCATCCTTCTCTTCATTAAAGTAGACATGTCCCCCCTCGTCCTTCTCTTCATTAAACTAGACATTAAACTAGAATTCCATCAACCTTTCCTTATATGTTTTAACCTCCATTCAGTGAAAAATTAGTCAATAAGTTGTTCTCATTCTTAGCAACCTTGAAAGATTCACCATGTAATCAAAGCATTTGGAATAGATTTCTCTCCTGTGTTAGTGTCATATTCACATTACAGAATTCAACCAACTGAGTATATGAAAAGTTTGTTCATATTACAAGCAGTGGATTTATTTGTGTGTAATATCAAAGTTACAGAGCGCAAACCAAAAGAGCCAGAAATTTATATCATGAAGGGATAGACACAGATTAAGTGGACAGGAAAGGAAAATTGATAAATGATAACTCATGCTTTAAAAAAAAACTGAAGAAAGACTAAAACCTATGAAGATTCAAGCTAACAATAACATAGTGCTAGTGAATGAACATGCATATATCACAGAGAGGATATAGATTTCTATGATTATATTCAAGACACATCGATGCAGCTCTTTGTCGCCAATTCTTAATGGATATCCATGAAGCAGCTCATCTTGATTTAGCAAACCTCAGTAAGAAAAAGAAATTATATGAAGTGATAAAATTATATTCTATCAATGTTAATTTTTAATCAATGTTGCCAGTTAATTTGCATTATATTTTCTACATTTTTCCAAAATGAGCTTTATCATTAAATTAGGAAAGCTGATATAGAAGCTCAGCCAACATTGTTACCTTGAAGGAATAAACAGGTCAGGTAGACTTATCATGTAGAGATGTAGGTATTATTTTATCTTTTTTGCAGTTCATTTTCTGCCTTAAGCTCCAGTTTTAGTTAGGAGGAAAAAATGTGTCATAGATCAAAGTATTACTGAACCTTGAGCCACTAAAACATTTAACTAGCTTTTGCAAGAAGCAATGCTTAAAAAGTGCATTTCTTGAGAATCAATTGCTTAAAGAAATTTTAGGCATTATGTTTCTTTTTCCCAAACTATAGACAATATAATTAATTTAGATTTTGAATAGTATGGTTGATAGGTATCTAGGCACAAGAGAATAGTATGAATATGTCTTAGGAATTATTATTATAGCTAATTTCTTATTCATTTCCCAGGACAAGGAGGGCCCTCAGTTATTGTGACACTTTTCTTGCTCTGAAAAAATGGAACTTTGCTTTTCTTCAATATCTCTTCTGCCAGATTAGAAGTGATTGATCAATCAGTATCCTACTTCCTATGTATGTAAAGAAGGGTAATACAAATGCTGTTTTTATGATGAAAATAAGTTGCAAGGAAAAGAACATTTTTTTGTCTGACTGTGGAGAGAAACATGGAAGAATAACATCATTCCTAGGCCAAACACCTGAGAGAATGAGAAAGGAAGAAGCATCAGGCACCTTCAGAGGAGTGGGGAAAGGGAAACTTGAAGGAAGAAATGTTACATGTCTTGGAGTCAAGCTACACTTTACATTAATTGTTTATTTGCTTTTAAATAAGCTTGTTGCTCCCAGTTCAACTCAGGATTGCATGTGTGGAGAGAGCTGATTTTATTCTTTTCTCCCAGTTGGTTTTATTCTTTATCACCAAACAATGCAATCAATTAACAAAGAAAAACTCCTCCTTTGGTGTCAATGTTTAAGCAGAGAAAACACACACTGGAGTTTAATTTGATTCCAAGTGCCTTTAGTGTACTAAATTTCTTGGCTGTAATACTGATGTGGGCTTGCTATTGCCTTTTCCCAAGGTTTTGTTTTGTTTTCTTGCTTTTTAAATTTCCCATAACCTGAGATTCCCTGACTTGTTTAATTTAATTTTATTTTTATTTATTTCTTTATTTTCTCATACAGGTTAGGTAGCTGCTCTCCACCTAGTTGTTTGTATTTAAATATGAATATAAATATCATGCAAACCAGTTTGATGTAGTGGTTAAGGCACCAGACTAGAAACTGAGAAGCTATGAGTTCTAGGCATAACACCAGTTGGGTGATCTTAGGCCAGTCACTTTCTCTCAGCCCTAGGAAGGAGGCAATGTCAGACCACTTCTGAAAAACCTTGCCAAGAAAACTAAAGGGACTTGTTCAAGCAGCCTCTGAGAATTAGACATGATTGAATGAAAGAAAAAAATGTCATAATGTCATAATACTCAGACCAACATGGAATGAACATGACTTGTAAAAAATAATTCAAAGAATAGCTAGATGTGCCAACTTGAAATTTCCTATATCTAGCAGGGAATTGCTTTTCCTCTTCAATTCTTGTCCTGCAGTCTGATACAGATTAGTGAGGGCTACACTGATATAACCTTTTGTAATTCTATTGTGCAATTTAAATAGTACCTATGGATTTTAGGATGATGACAAACTTGCTCTTGAATAAAACAATATATTGTACTTTATTGCTATGATTTACTGATTGCATTTAGAAAATGTCTAGAGGGCTTTTAAAAATATATATTTGGAAAGGCAGTCATTAAAAATATAAATATAAAATCTTTAAAATATATTATATCCATGAGTCTGTAAAAATTGCACTATGGGAAAAAAATCCAGAAAATATCCTTTCTTGCCCAAAATGAGTGGTTTTTTTTTTAAGGATAAAAAATAAAGTAGGATATAGCATCATTTATTTGGAAATAGTAATTGGAAACTTAACATTGTTTTCTTGTATTAAATTCCACATGCTAATTTCATAACGTAAAAAAGTAAAACAATTTAATATTATTGGTTTAGATTATAAGAATTCATCATATGTGACTTTTCTATCCTCTTCCTTCAAACAGAGGTACAAAGCCCATTAATAGATCCACTTAGATTGTTCTTGCAATCTAAGTGGAGCTATTAATGGAGATTGTGAAGGGCAATTTACACAGACAACTGGAAGAGGAACACTAGTATTATTGATTTTGTTCTGGTTTTGAATAACTAACAGCACCTTCTCAATTGCTACCAAAAATAGCAATCACCTTCCACTTATTATGAAAATGATAACCAATATCCATGTCACAGGCAGAAAACCAATTACCAGATTAATTAAGGATGTAAGGTACTTATTTTACTTTCTAAATTAAGTCAGTCTCCTCTAGCTCCAACAGATTACCTGTGCTGAATACTGTAGCCCATTCAAGATCCGTATGAGCCATAGTAGTGCAGTATTGCAGGCTAATTCTGCTAACTGCCAGGGGTTCAATCCTCACTGGCTCAAGGTAGACTCAACCTTCTATCCTTCCAAGGTTGGTAAAATGAGGAGCCAGATTGATGGCGGCACTAGGCTGACTCTCTAAACTGCTTAGAGAGGGCTATAAAGCACTGTGAAGAGATATATAAGTCTAAGTGCTATTGCTATCCTATAATCTAAGACCTTAGTTATGACCTAGGATAGTGGTGACGAACCTTTTAGAGACTGAGTGCCCAAACTGCAACCCAAAACCCACTTATGCATTGTCGAGTGCCGGGTGGGCGTGGCCCATTGGGTGGCCGTGGCTGTGGTGGTAACGGCAGACTGGGTGGGACTAAAAAGTTCAATCAATCAATTCAAACTTTGCAAGATCTTTTGTTTTCCTGCGAGAAGTTGAAATTGACTGATTGATTGAACCTTTTTGGCGGGGGACATGGCGGTGGAGGCCTAAAGCGAAAAGGTTTTATAAAACCCAGCTGAAGGCCTAGGACTGGGGTGACTGCGCGTGTGCCCACAGAGAGGGCTCTGAGTGCCGCCTCTGGCACCCGTGCCATAGGTTCGCCACCACTGACCTAAGAAACCAAGCACCTCTTTAATCCTTAATCTATTTAATAGTTTAACTGTGAGAATATTGAAACTAGGGCCAGACTGATTGAAAACTTCAGAGAATACAAAACCTTTGATTCACATCATGTGCAAGAACTTGCCTTGTACAAGGAAAAAAGCTTTGAGAAGTGTACACATGCATGCATACTTTACTGCTTTCCAGCCGTTTGTTGCCAGTTTTGTTCTAAAAGCTTCTGCAGAATCTCATTACATAATTGCTGCTAAGGTGTGGGCTAATTATTTTCATGCATCATTTAGCAAAGTGCAAATAATCCTGATTTTATAAGATCACTGCCCTGATGAAAGAGCAAATTGGCCCTAATATGTCCCTCTGAAATAGCCAAGCTTATTTCAGATCTCAAAACTGGCAAGGCAACTTGGGTAAAATGGAATTACTAAAGCAAAATGCATAGAGATGGCATTTAGTCCTGGCATCCTTATTTACATGATAAACTCCACCCATTCGATTTGAAAGATTGGAATAACCTTTTACTGTATATGATTATTATTTATATTATGTTTAATTATGTTTTTAATTACATTTATAAAGATAAGGAATTGTATGTGACTCACAGCTGGCTTTGATTAGAGTGGTTTGTAAGCCTTGCAATTGAATATCCCAGTATATACAAAAGGGATGAGAAAGACCCAGTTAACATCCATCTTAGGACCTTGTTTGCATAATTAGCAAGACCTATGCTGGGCACCTCTATGGAAAACTCACAGAGCAATATCTTGGCAGAGAAATAAGCTAGTTTTGTCCCAACTGTCATCAACTAGTGGAAAATTGCATTAATCACTTGCAAGAGTTCCTTTATATAGCATTTACTGACTTTAATTCAAGCCCTAGAATGGACTCAGGGAGAATTTGCTTGTGTCTTCCATTGGTCAACTCTTGTTCTTTCTCATCCTTAAATACATGAACATTATGTGATACAGGGCCACTGCAGAGTTCCAGACTAAATAATCAACATTCAAATTTTTCACATCCCTTCTTTTTAACTTCTGTATTAAATCAAGGCCTGGCAAAACCTGAGTTTCATCCATTTTCTAAATGTCTTTGGAGATTCTCAGTCATCCAGGTCATAATTGTCCCATAGATGTGTTTTAATAGGCAACTGTACTTTCTTATTGTACCTAGTAGAAACTAAGAAAGTTCAGTTGTGTTTTAAAAAGAACTTTTGGGACATCCATTTTTCAAGCCATTTCTCTCCACCTCTATATATGCTGATGGTGTAACACAGCGGCCCCCAACCTTTGCGGCTTGGTGGCCCTGCTGGGGGAGAGAGAGAGAGGAACTGGGCTACATGAACAGCAGGTTAGCATGCATAGCTCAACTCACGCAAGTGGCAGGCCAATGTGCACATGCATGCACACACAGCTTGACTAGTTGAGTTGTGTGTCCATTCTTGTGTATGCCAGCTCATGTGAGTCGAGCTGTGTGTGTGGCGGCCCAGCGATCAGATGGCCTAGTTGCAAATAGACCACAGCGCAGTAGTGGGCCGCAGCCTAGGGTTTGGAGACCCCTGATGTAACAATTCTTTCTTTCATATTAGCAGGCCTGAGAGAATACTCCTATCTTTATAGTCAGTGCCTTCAACAGAGATGGTTTGTGATGGATTGCAAATAGTTATTGTATGATAATTGTTCAACAATACTGAGAAACAGTTGAGTTTTCATTTGAATGATTTAGCTATGAATTGTGAAGATATTAAATATAATACTGCCATAATGATAAAGGAACCTTGAGATAAAATTGTGAATCAAGCTGCTTTATGATCCATTGAATATTCTGTTGCATAGCAGACATAGAACTGGAAAAAAATTACCAAAAGAACAGTGTTGAATAATAATAGTGATTTAGGAACAACTTCTTGAATATAGTTCTAAATATTAATAAAAATGCCATTGAATCTCATGAACCCAATTCAGAAATTTATGCTCTGTAGAACTGTGCTACACTATGCATCTAAGTTCAATGTGAGACTTGCTATCTAAAAAAAGAATTTAGAAGTTCAGCCTTCTTATTAATTGCTCAACTTGCTCACAAGTTATTTTGAGATATATACTGGACAAATTAATGAAGAAAAGGACGAGGGGTGACATGATAGCGTGTTCCAATATCTCAGGGGTTGCTACAAAGAAGAGGGAGTCAAGCTATTCTCCAAAGCACCTGAAGGTAGGACAAGAAGCAATGGATGGAAACTAATCAAACCTAGAACTAAGAAATTTCCTGAAAGTTAGAACAATTAATCAGTGGAACAACTTGTCTCCAGAAGCGGTGAATGCTCCAACACTGGAGGTTTTTAAGAAGAGACTGGACAGCCATTTATCTGAAATGGTATAGGGTTTCCTGCCTGAGCAGGATGATGATGATGATGATGATGATGATGATGAT
>NW_015387516.1:174950-190992 GCF_001527695.2 Protobothrops mucrosquamatus | reverse complement strand
TTTCTTTCTTTCTTTCTTTCTTTCTTTCTTTCTTTCTTTCTTTCTTTCTTTCTTTCTTTCTTTCTTTCTTTTGGTTTTAATAACAGAAGAAACAAGGGAAGAAGGCTAAGTCACTTGCACTTCATTTCTTTTAAGAATATGAACTACTTTCAAATTAAAAAAAAACATTCAAAAGTCTTCCAGTACACATCCTTGATTTGAATAAGCGTTTGTTAAGTAAAGGTTGACATTTTTAAGTAAGTTGTCCTGAAGGTGCTAAAGAAGAAGTGAGTGCTATATAAAAACTAGGTGACTGAAAGTATTCTATATATGTTATGATGAAACAAAAACTCAGAAGGAATGCAAAGTGTGTCTGCTGACTAATATGGCATTCAACATACAATTGCAGATTTTGTTGTGGTATTACAGCTGAAGCTGTTCTCACTGGAATGGCATGAAAAACCAGGTGGTAAGAAAAATCACTGACAGGTTTTGTTCTTTTTCCTTTCCAAAATTAAGCTTTGGGTTTTTTACATGTAAGGTGACAGTTGGTTCCACATTTTTTTTTCATTTCTCAATTGCAATTTTTGGTAAAATGTAATTTTTACCATCCTCAGGCATTGACTATTGTAATAAGCTTGTTGATAAGTTTTTGAAAAGTGCTTCTGGCATAGAAAATGGCAGCTAAAACATACCTGCTCCATATTGACCTGCTTATTAACTTTCAGTACAGCTAATTCTACAGCCTTGATTAATAGTTGGCTTCTTCTAGGAATAGGGATCTGTGGCCACAGAACAGAGCAATGTTTTGTTCATACTTATTTTTGGTTTATAGCTATTCCACAGTTACACCTATTAAAAGACTTGTATTTAATTAACCGACTGCTCTCCTGCAGTGCTAATTTGAACACAACTCAAATGCATAGTGAGATCTTCCTTAGCTGCTGGCTTTCAGAAGAGCCATCAGGATCTGGCTTTTCCAGCTGGCCATATGGCAAAACAATCTGTAATTCCACTCAGCCACTGTTTTTTTCTTTTTCTTTTAATAGCATTGTTGCTGCCCAATGTGATCTTATAGATCTATTTCTTATGTTATTGTACTTCTGTTTTAATCCTTAATTTCTTGTACATTAGCACTCTTCTCCATCATTCAATAAATTTGCTAAAGAAATTGAAAAAGCTAACAGTAAAAATAAAATAATTGAAGTGGTAAAAAAGAGTTTGTAGATTCACTCATCAGCTGCTGGTCATGGTGATCATAGTAATAGAGGATTCTGAGATATCTGGGAACCAGCAAAACATTCTGGTATCTCCCGAAACAAGTTGCTTCAAGGCTTTGCTGATCTCCAGAGAATTTAAGATCTGTGATGTGAATTTGTCATAATGATATGCTAAATTGTAGCGATAGAAGAGTAGGAGAGAGATGCAGTGTAGGAGAGCAGGCAATGGGGGCAGATCATCTGTCATATCTTCATATTCTTCTGAGCCAACTATAAGGAAGACAGAGGCCATTGCTCCCAGTTGTTCTTCTTGAATTCCTTATCTGTTTCTTTTGCATCATTACTAAAGAAAAATATCAGATGTCTTTTAATTATCATATTCCAATGTCAGTTCCATACAGTAATACTTTCAATTAGATAGATAAATAAATACAACTTTAAATATCCTTTAAAGTCTTCTCTGCATTGTAAAAGCTTTTCCCTTCCAATAAAAAGTTTGGTGTAATTATAAAATCCATGTTTGATTTTTTTCCAATCCCACCACAATAGTCCGCTAGATTTAAACTTTGTGAAAACTCAGCTTAAATTTCAGTAGTCTGTAATGAGTTCGGTACCATTTAATTCCATCAGATTTATACATCTAATTTCAGACTTATAAATCTTGAGCACTCAGAAAAAAAGGAAAAAGAAACCTGCACAGAGCACTTCCATGGTACTACCATTTATGTGCCTCAATTGCTCAAAAACAGTTTAAAGATTAGGCCACACTCATCTCTATTGTCAACCTTAAAGCTCTGAAAACAGGAAGCAAAAATTCCCTGACTTTTACTTTGTGCAAAGATGAAATAAATTGCTTGCATATACAATCTCCCTCCCTCCTTTATCAATGATCATATGCCACATTGTGTGTATTTGTGTGCTGCATCATTTTAGCTCTTCCAAAAAGAGTGAGCTGCCAGTTACTTTTTTCCCCCTTGAAATAATTGCTAAGGCAGTTAAGGCTTAGGAGTCCAGAGAAAAATGAGAGAGAAGTTCCTGCAGAAGGAGAAAAGCAGAAAGGTATAAAGGAAAAGACAGATTTTACCAACATTTCAAATAATCGGGGGGGGGGGAATCAACAACAATCTAAAGCTGTTTTTGACGTAGCATAGAGTATTCATCTGGGAAGCACTCTCCTCCATCATTCAATAAATTTGTTGTTAGCTGAAAAATCCTAACATTGGACTTTTATTATTATATCAGTTTATTTTATTTTTAAGATTTTTTATCGCACCTTTTTATTTTTATAAATAATTCAAGGTAACAAACCTACCTAATACTCCTTCCTCCTCCTGTTTTTTTTTCCAAAACAACAAGGTGGGCTGGGCTAAGAGAGAATGCCTGAGGCCAAGGATATTCAACTGGCTTTCAGGCCTAACAGAGGGCTAGAACACATAGCTTCCCAGTTTCTAGCTTGGTGCATTGCAAGACTATTATTACTAATCAACCAAGTATTTGTTTCTTGAACATATATCAACAACAAAATTCAGTCAATTATCAGGATATCCAATGTTCTGTTGAAGGGTCCAGTCAAAGCTGGGAATAAACAACATGGTAACTGCTTTAGAAAGAAGGTTGCAATTTATTGAAGAAGAGAGCCAGACAGAAAGATGGCTCTGGAAGAAAAGAGAGAGTGAGCACATGTAGTAGGGTTTTTATGCCCTCTTGGGCTTTTGTTTGGAGTTGTTTCCTGTTCCTGTTTGTATTTCCTGTGTCATGTACTTTGACCTGAGTCTGAGTGTGCCCCTTTGGCATCTGTGGGTTAATCCGATTATATCCTGTATTAGAGTTTGAGTGGGGTATGTAGATTTTAGGTGTCTTTGTCTTCCTAAGCTGGAGGGCTCCAACCTTCCTGAATGGATTATTACATCTGCATTTCTACAGAGCTGGTTTCTGCTTGGGGGAGGGAGACTTGGAGCTATTAAGAAAAACTGGGCATGTTTTTTCTGCCTCTTTAAGATCCTTTGAGGAAATATAATATTCTGCCCTTTTAATATTTCCTTCTTTGGCGGGGCTGACTTCCCACAGCTCTTATGTAGTTTTATTTGTAATCACACAGTAATTAATCACATTTTGAAGCAGTTCTTTTTAAAAAAACTCTATGTAGTTAAGTAAGCATTCTTGACCTTTGGTTGTCACACTCTTCACTCACCAATCTCCACTATATGCTACCATCTAGGCCAGAGAAGGAACCAGGTAGTGTATGATGTTGTAGAAATCTGGGTGATGTAAAACTCTACAACTTGTTTGAAGTGCCTTTTCTGCATAAAGGGAGAAGCTTGATTAGCTTTGAATCCAGAATTTGAACCAGCCTCCATTTACTTTACTGTTTCTTTCTTCTAATTGCTGTTTAAGGTGTTTTTAATATCTTGAATTTGAACTGTAAATTGCTAAGAGATTTTGGCAGTTGGTGGTACATTAAATTTTATGAAAACATGAATAAAATCATAAACAGACAATTTTTAGCCAGGCTATGATATTTCAATTTGTAACTCAGTGAGGACATTATAATGATATATATCATTTTTATCTCTTAAAGTAGTGGAGAGCACTTACGGAATGGAAAACATTATCCTAAAGAGACAAATTATTTGCCAAAGCTCACAATGGCTTTTCATCAGTTCATATCCCATCTAGCAAGCAATACTGCTAATAACAATCACAATTCTTTATGATTCCAATTTTAAAGCAGACCTATACTGTATAAATTGTCTGTATTGTCCACATGCCAAGCTTAAAAGGCAAGGCTATTTTTACTTGCTGCTCCAGGAATGTGGAGTTATTTTTCTTTTTTCTTTCCCTAGGGTTCATTCAGAATTATAATCTTCAATGTTTGTTGAAGAAATGTATACATTTCCCCTTTGGAATGCTGTTTAATTGTCAGAATTAATCAGGTGTATTTGCATATTTGCTTCTATCATTTGTTGGGTTACCAGCCCAGAACTCTTGAAATTGAATGGGAAATCAAGGTGGTTGTAATATACACACAAGTGATAAAGTGGGCAGTTGAGAATAACTTGGTTTTATTTTTTCTTACTGACAGGAATATCATTTCAGCCTATTTTGTATTATTTTTACTCTTGGTGGTAAACCTATCAAGATAATGGGCATGTGGTTGATTGAGTAATAATAGATCCCATCTCCCCCCCATCAGCCCTCCCCATCTGTCTTTGGTTTTAATGTTTGATTTTAACTTTTTATGCTTTAACTTAGATGTAACTATAAGCCACCCAGAGTTACCCTATGGTAAAATGGGAAGCCAATTTTTTTTATAAATAAATACATTTGCCATTTTAATTTAGTGTTCTTGAAACAGTTCCTCTAAGCACTGGTACCACCTGGATTTTATCATGCTTCTAAATATACCTTCACTAATATAATTAACAAATTTAACAAAGTTCTAGGTGATGAAGTTATTCATATTGATGGACTAGAGAACTATTATTTTTCCAAAATAAGGGGAAAAATAGGGCGAGAGATTCTACTTCATTCAGAGGCTGCAGGGGACATCGTGATACTCACTCTTATCCATGACAACCTGGAATGATGGTTTACATTTGCAACACAATGCAAATAGTCTTCCCCAGACTATTTTTTTTTTTAAAAAAAGGTGCCGGAATTCACACATGTCATACAGCCCGCCTTGCCTACCCTACAAGGTTCCATCCAAAAAAGGTGCCGGAACTCCGTTCTGGGTGTTCTATGACAAAAAAAGCCCTGGTCTTCCCTACATTTATATCTAGAACTTGGATAACACTGAAAAATTAGATATATCTGGCATATTGAAATGACATTTTCTACTATTTTAGACTCATATATGTTCCTTGATAGTGATGATCTTTTTGGCTTGTGGGATTGAAATATGCTAAAATAGCATATACTGAGCCATGCAAATTATGCTAATTATGAATGATCATATAGTACATGAGAACTAAAACCTATATTACATAGGATTTAATACATACACAATGTATACATATACATATTCATTAATGCTTATATATATAAGCATTTTCCAACAGTATTGTGTACATTCGAGGTAGAAAAAGAATATGCATATATGCGCATAGACGCATGCTAGGAATAATGGCACTTTTTAATGTATGTGCCAAAAATCATTGCAAAGGTTTTTATTTGCAGGTTTTTTTTAGTTAAATTTATCATATGTAAATGATTTAGAAAATAAGTTTAAAGTGGTCTAAATTAAACTAAATGGTAAAACAAAGTGTCTTTCTAGAACTTTGTTTTCAGCTTATGGCTAGCCAGTACAAACATTTCTCTGTTTTTTCAAAATGTTGGACAATCCAATTGTTGTTCTACAAGCAATAGAAATCCAAGGAACAGATCACAAGAGCAATTGACAAGATAAAGTCTGCAACTTGAAGACTTAACCCTGCTAAAACTGCAAGTAAAACCAATGCAAGGAAGAAATATGTTATCTCTCATCTTAAGATTCCTGCTGTGCACATCACATCTACAGTATCTGTTTAAAATACATTATGCAAGGTGTTAAGAGTCTGTGAATATTTTATAATATCTGACAATAATTTTATCAATTAAAAAAAATCCAGTCCAAATTTCCCCCTCTGAACTCTTTTTTTAATGGAGACTGTGCATAAGAGGATTTTTTTTAAAAAAAAGGTAAAGGAGTCCCTGCGGATTTACTCTGCTGGTCATTGCCAACTATAGGGGGCGGTGCTCATTTCTGCTTTAAAGCCATTGAGCCACCATTGTCTGAAGAGATTTCTGTGGTCATGTGACCAGTATGACATCATGGAGTCTTCCCACTGAAGTGGTACCTCTCAATCTACTCGCATTTGCATGTTTTCGAATTGCTAGGTAGGCAGAAGCTGGGGCAAGGACGGGAACTCACCCTGTAGCATGGCGCTCAGATGTCAAACTTGGGCAGTCAGCTTTACAGCAACACACCCAGCGTCTTAACCACTGAGCCACTATGCCACACATCATAAATTTTGCTGGTAATAAACTGTCAACCAAGAACTTTTCCATTTCACTTTGGTTTCATCTCTTTGTAAAAAAATTGCTTCTCAGTAATCTGATAGTACATTGCAGTCTGCACTATGAAGCCAAGCCATTATACTTGGCTTCTTCCACTTCTCATTTCAGTAACTGTTCTGCTTCTTTGCTTCTTTGGAAACCTAATAAATGTAGGAGAGCAAGGTGTGAAATAAAATAAATTCATGTACATTAATCATTGTATTTATAGAAAAAAATCACCTCAATACATGATACCTATTAAAAGTAAGAATTCAAAATACCTTATGTCTGCATATACCATTTTCAGGCATCCCAAAAAATTGGATTGTAATTTAGCTATGGTGTGCCTTGTTTATAATGTATTATTTCAACACTCAATTTCAGAACTATTGTCCTCACTCACTGGAATTAAGTATATCAGTAACCCTTACAATAACAAATGGCTGGAAATGAAATTCAGAAGCTTTGCATGAACAGAATATATCTGAGTAACAACAAAGAAGAAATATTTACCATATTTGGCAAGACAGGGCAACTTGAAAGAAAGCCGTAACATATAAAAATTGTAGTCCCTCTTTAAGCTTCATGTTTCTCTGTATCAACAAACTTATTTTAAACTCTGGCTTCAAGAGATTATTAAATTGCAATGCTGCACACACTTACTTAGAAGTAAGTTCCCAGACAACTCAGTTGGGTATACTTCTGAATAAATATGCATAAGAAGAATTCCACTATAAACTACATAGATTTTTTCCCCCTGCAGAATAATTTTTTTTAAAATAGCATTTGATCATGTATTTCCATTGAATAAACTTATTTCTACCCTTTTGAATATCTCAGGAGGAGTGGGATAGTCGGAATTAATATGTAAGTGGAGCATATCATGGAAATATCAAAACAAGAAAGAGAAAGTATGTAAATTATTTTCCCTTTTTTAGCATGATATAGATAATATACCATAACTCTATTATACTTTCAATAGAAGATTCATTCTCCACCCAATAGATCAAGTGGCTATGCATGCATACATATGCCAAAACAGCCAGGAGAAGCTTCTGAAGCAGCTGTGTAAGTCTTGCAAAGGCCATTACTGCCATGCATTGTGTCCTACCTCTTTCAGAGGCTTTGCATAAATGTACAGAATTGTATGATGCCAGTTGAGAACAATGGTGTTGGCTCCTGGACAAGAGAGAAACAAAATGTCTGCCTGAAAGCTTGGATAACCATGCCAAGTTCAAGCATAATTGGGCTGCTGCCATACTCTGAAGAAGTTTTGTAGCCACTTTTAGACATTTGAGGATAAAGGATGCAAATACTTTTGAGAATATACATTCACTATTTTAAACTGATTCAGACAACTGATCCAAGCAGTCTAACACTATTATTCTCTAAAACCTTTGGCGGACAGAGGCTTTTTCCTGTTCTGTCATTTAAGATTATTTTATAAAGTGAAAATGTCTAGAATTATACATGAAAGTCCTTCCGCATGCATGATGTGCTCCATCACTGGGATATCAACTCCCCCCTGTAAATAATATATATGTGAGATATTGCAGCATTACAGTGACTTCATGTGAAGGGTACAGCTATCGGTTTACATGATTGTAGTGCAAGAAATGAAGAGCACAGCTATACTGCTTGCTTAAAGTGTTAAATATGTCCATGATAAACAAATTTCTCAGTACAACATTTCTCAAGGATGTTAAGTCACATGTTGCATAGCTGAGGACTCATGTATATCATAAAAAAATGGCTTAAATGTTAGAAGCTCTAAATGAGAGTCAAAAAAACAAAATGTTAAATAGTTGTAGCTGCTGATGTTTTACTTAGATATAATCTTATTTACAAGTAGTCCTCGACTTACAACAGTTCATGTAGTGACTGTTTGAAGTTACAATGGCACTGAAAAAAAGTGACATGACCATTTTTCACACATTAAGCAGCAACTATAATATCTACATTCATACAACTATAATATCTACATTCATACAATAAACTCAGCCAAAATCAAATGATCCATATTATGCAATGGTGGGATTCAAATATGTGAACAACCAGTTCTCTGTGTGGATGCCACTTCTGGAAGTCCATTCTGGGCCTGGGCAACAAAGTGCCGAAGTGGTGCAAACCGGCCGAATCCCACCACTGGTATTATGGCATCGTGTGATATACAAATCTGTTTATTGCAGTAGTGTGACAGCTTGCATAATAGTAGTAATGATGATGATATTCTCACTTTTAAAATAAATTCATAATTATAATTATCTCCCAATTTAAAACTAGTTAAATTAGTGGCTATTATCACAATCTATAGTAGCAAATTCCATAGATTAAGTAGAGATAGTGTACATACATAATTATGCAGAACTCAGCTTCCCTGAAAAACTAGAATCAGTCAACTAATGAATTTACTAAGTATGTTTAAAAAGGGAAAGAAGCAGCATGCTATGCTTCTTTCTTCCCCATGTGTGATTTTATAATTTAAAACATTACCACATATGCATCACATGCATTTGCATTCTCCATCAATATATACTAATACTAAAACTAAAGACTTAAGTTCATATAGGCTTCGTGGTATCCGAAGCAGAACGTCCAGATTCAGCCAGAGTTTCATTCCATACAGCATTAACCTTGCGAACTCTCAAGCTTCCTCCTTCTGTTATATATTCAAGATGGACAATATTTAATAGTTATTTGCTACGTATATGTAGGGATGTGGGTCTATGCATATGTTGTTCATAGTATGTTTAGGTATGTGTCATGTATGTGTTTCACTTTGAGAGCGGGCAACTAAATTTCATTTTTGATGTGTGCCATTGTGCCCACAGTATAAAAATGACAATAAAGGTTATCTTATCTTATCTTATCTTATCTTATCTTATCTTATCTTATCTTATCTTATCTTATCTTATCTTATCTTATCTTATCTTATCTTATCCTTCTTTTTGTCTGCCATGAAGAAATCAGAATTGTTTAATTTACAATATCTGAATGAAAAATGGTGGTAAGTGTTAACTTTGAAATGAGCCAATTTTGAATTGGCATTCATGATTTGGCTTGTTTCAATATTCCATAATTAAAACTATCCACATTCCAGTTCTGACCTAATGAGAAACATGCTTAATAGAAGTAGAGAACAAGGTGAATAAAGAAGTTCAGCGATTTATCTTTTCATGTGATACAGGTCATTGTGAGCTACGCAGAGCCATCAACTATGTAATTCTTATTGCTTGACAAACAGAAACATCAGAGCCACATGCTTCCATCCTCTCCTTTCCATAAGCAAGCTCCAGGTCTTCAATCCTAATCTGTGAAAATTAAATTTGCCATGAGGTCCAAAATAAAATAAAAAATACTCCAATATTGTATCAGTTTACCAACTAGAAATTTAAACCATGGTTTTAGGGAAGAACAAATGCAGGGTTTGCAGTTCCAAACCTGTTTACAGCTTAATAATACCTTTCTTTATGGGTTTTTTATGAATAAATCTAGTACATCTTGGTCAAGTAGAGGTGTATAAATGGATTAAATGGAGGGAGCTGACAATTACAATTATTATTATTAACAACAATAAAAGTAAGATTAGAACAATATGCAATATTGATACAGTCTTCCTAAAAATTCAGTACAATGGAACATAGATTTCTTTTTTAGTTATCATCCACAGATTTTCTATCAGCTACATGAATTCTCAGAGAGCTTATATGTTCTTTTACTTCAATAACATCAGGTCTGGATAAATATGACTTCAGAAATGTCTTTTTATATAGGACAGAAATGATTTGCTATATTTCTTCATAGTCTAATGTACATGTGTGTAATTTTAGATCATAATAATTCACAAGAAAATTCTGCTCATATAAAGAAGTTTAATTTATCTTAATGTTAATATGATAAAAGTCCTTTTTGAAAGAGCAAAACAATTATGATAATGCATTTCAAAAAATCAAAAGGTTAATGTGTTAATTCATGACTAATTGCCAGATGAATTGTTGGACAGATTATGGCTTTGACTGTTTCATATTGTTATTAATGTTTTGGATTTTTCAAGAGAATAGCTAGTACATATTTTCAAATTTTTTTAAAGACGCATATATTACACCATTAATTCATATATCTTTCTAGTTATGGCATGTGCAGCTATGTAGTTATATAACTGTTTCTTCATTGCAACAATTCAGTCTCTTAATGGTCCACTTCATATATAACATTCAGCCATTATAAAGTCCATTTCTTAACTTAAAATGAGGTGGAAGTTCACTCACAATGACTTTATTTACAGTATGTGCATATCAGCTCATGTGGCTTTCTTAACAAGATGCATAGTTTAAATTTTGGTTTAGCAATATGCCTTAACAAACTATATTTTTAATTGGTTGCCTTCTAATAGATGTATTATAAAAGTATGCAACGAGCTTTGTGAACAGTTGCCTCCTGTGCTAATAAAATAATATACTAGTATAAAATTATATTATATAATAATCTTCTTTACAATCAAACAGACTTACCATATCAGTTTATATGTCAGGAAAGAGTCTTTTGTTCCAAGAAAATCTTTACTTAGCAATTAAACAATATTTAATTGTTCTCCTTGAGCATGATTAAAAAAAATTAGGAAATACTTTTAAAAATACTCCACTGTATGTATAAAACAGCATTATGAGGTTTTATTGTTGATTTGTTTATATTATGGTATATTTACTGCTGTATCATGCATAGATTAATTTCTTCTAAGGAACTCACACTGATCTATGTAGTCCAGGGGTAGTCAACCTTGGCTCTTTTATGACTCGTGGACTTCAACTCCCAGAATTCCTAAGCCAGCATGGCTGGCTCAGGAATTCTGGGAGTTGAAGTCCATGAGTCATAAAAGAGCCAAGGTTGACTACCCCTGATGTAGTCTTAGGATATTATCTTCACCATAGTTCTGTGAAGAAAGGAAGAGTGAGAAACTCACCATGTCAGATTAAAGTTGTGTTGAGTTAAACTTCAGTTTCACTCTTCTAGTACAACATTCAAATTTTATTATTCTCAAGATTAGGGAATATAGACTAATGGAATCTAACAGTGAACTCTTTTAGTTAAATACTAATGGGACTGGAAAATGAAATAGAGGCAGTGAGAAATACTTAGTAAGTATCATCCTGGTTCTGAAAACTTATAACAATGGAAATGCAAAAGATTTCATAAAACCAATGAGAGACATTCTCCCCACTACCACTACTGCCACAATAATACCTAGAAAGAATCTAGAACTAAGATTTGTGATAAGAATAGCAAACGTGGAAAAAAGACGGGGAGGAATAGAATAGAATAGAATAGAATAGAATAGAATAGAATAGAATAGAATAGAATAGAATAGAATAGAGCCTTGGAGGTCTTCTAGTCCAGAAGGTCTCTTCTTAAAAATCTCCAGTGATGGAGCGCCCACAATTTCTGGGGGCAAGCTATTCCACCGGTTAATTGTCCTCACTGTTAGGAAGTTTGTCCTTAATTCCAGGTTTTGATCAGTTTCCAACCATTGTTTCTTGTCCTGCCTTTGGTGCTTTGGAGAATAATTTGACCCCCTCTTCTTTGTGGCAGCCCCTCAAATACTGGAATACTGCTATCATGAAGAAATCCAGAAAATCTGAATAAATGTATTTCTTTAACAGAATATTTATTAGAGGTACCCTATTCTGGTCCACACTATTGTCACCCAGCCAGGTTGATGACATAAGGTTCTAATTGATGTTCACTGCAAATTCTGGCAAAGAAGCTAGGCTTGTTGTTGCTTGTTTTTTCAACTTCTCTTATGCATTTATGGATTGAAATTTGTATTTCCTCTTGCTTTACAGTAGTCACAGTTCATTTATACATGTTCTTATATGTGCAAAACACACTTCTGCTTCACAGGGGTCTCCCTGAGAAGAATTCTTCTCTTCCTATTCCTGATGGGGTATGCCTGACTATTTTTCTGCAATTTCTTTCCATATCTCTGATTTCCATTCCATTAGCAACAAAGTATTATGCATTTATTTGCATTTTTTTCAATATCAAATCTGATGCTTATTTTCTTACTTGCATTCTCAATAAACGTTATATAGTAGAAAGCAACATGCTTCATTGAATTCTTTTACAAGTGTATTATCAATTTAATAAATAATGCATTGCATATGACTATTTGTTCCCATGGAGTATTCCTGACTTCTGCTACATGATGAACAATTTGTTCTAGCAAAAATTGCAAACAGCTTTTTCTAGGTCAGTATAAGTTATTTCAAATTTCTATTCATCTCTCTGTATTTGGATTACAAAAATGAATTTCCTTTACTTTTGTTCCAATATTTTTTAAAAATATTTTTCTTTTCTTTCTTTCTTTCTTTCTTTCTTTCTTTCTTTCTTTCTTTCTTTCTTTTTCTTTTTTGAAGCAAAGTCTCTCAATGTTTTGAACTTCATTTACATGGGAATTTAAAGATTCTGTGGTTAACATCAACAAGTATTTTTCTATTTTGTGTTTTTATGTTAATAAAGAAAGACAAGTTAATATTCAGGGTGGAATAGCCATCAGAAACAACTACATCACATATTCTCACTTCATAAGGAAATACCAACTCTTTGAAAGAAAGGCTAGTTTTAGAGAGAATTGACAAATATCTTGAACTCCAGTTTGTAATATTAGAAAACTTAGGCAGTAAGTAAATATAGAAAAAAATAACAATATACTAGGACTAGAAAAAAGTACCGTAAGTAGGAAAATAGAAAATATTTTTGTAATGTAGATTTTCAATTATAATAGAAGCAGAAATTAACTTAGGAAGGAGTGATGAAGAATAAAGAGTCACTATATAGCAGAAAGTTTAATATCAAAGCCTAAATGTATATACAGAAAGGCGTAGAGTCATTGACTGAGATAGGTGGCTATAGAAAATGAATGAATGAATGAATGAATGAATCTTAATTTTTAGACCTCGCATTGCTTTTCAAATTGCACACTGTAATTCTTTTTAGTTTTCATCCAAAATTTAAGTAACCAAGAAGTGAAAATACTGGGAGAGCCACAATGTTCCATAACTACTTTATGGGAAAGACTGAAAATCGCCAGTAGCAAATTTTGATTTCAACGTTCTGTATTATAGAAAGTAAAAATCAGTGTCCCTGAAAATCTTTGGATATTTTTTTTTAAAAAAAATCCATCATCAAGGCTGGTTTGCAGACTACATCTCTAATTCTACTCTATGCAGTGCTTCACATCATCAAGCCAACACTATTTTCCCAACTCAAGATGTTTCTCCTTGCCCTGGCCCAGTGCACGCTCAGATTCATTAGAAGAAATAAGTAGATATAGGATTTTGTAGAATTAAACAACCCTGAAACTCTGCTTTTGAAAAAAAAAAAATTCTCAGAAGTGTTAATTCAGTTTCAAAAAGGTCATCCATTTTTTCATTAACTATCTAGTAGGCGCTGCTCTATAAAAGTGATGGAGGTATATTGCTTCCAAAGCAGCTTTGAAGAAGTATTTCACACTATTAAAACACCCTTTGAAAATTTTAACCATCATTTTATTGATTACAATTATTTGTTTATTTATGGTATTTGTACATAGCCAGACTTCCTGAGGACTTGTGGTGGATTACAACACCTGAACATGATAAAATCATTCTAAAAGGAAAGAAAACATTATCACAAAAATAAATATATTTAATTTTGAAAGATATGATGGTTCCATATGGAACATAATCTGTATCCCAGCAAATGTATAAATTCCAAAAAGGTTTTTTCTATTTAATGTTACTTTTCCTGCTCCCTCTTTTATTCATGTAAAATAATCTAATTATAACATGATTGACTTGTTCTGTACAATTAGAAAAAAATGTTTTTAATCATGGTGAAAGCTGAGTACAATCGCCTTTGCTTAATTGTTCAAGTCAGTATGAAGAACATTTATTATGAAGTGCAAAGAGATATAAGCAATTTATACTCAGACCCAAGCTGATGGCTATTTAATTTTGTCACAATCCATCCATAAGCCTCATGTAGAAGCTTATTATTTCATAAATTCTGTAATAACTTTTCTGTTTGTTCCCATAGTAATTCTAACAGTGTTCTATTGTTTGACGAGATAAGAAAACGAGGCACTGAGCCAGGTAGTCTGCAAGCTATTTTTTTGTATGATTAAAGTCATACTTCCATGTAAAAGTTGAGAATAGTAGTTTTTTTCACCACATCTATGTATAATACATGGGGAAACACACATTAGGGAATGAGAAATAGCAATATCTCATCAACTGAGTACTTTGTTTTATTTTGTTACAGGAGGTAGAATATTATTTTCAGTAGTAGAAGTTTTCTTCTACACAGTAAGTCCTTTCTTATACAGTTATCTGAAACATTCAGGAGTTAGATATAGGTGAAACTAACCAAAGAAGCTAACATTCTAGTTTTGGTCTAATAATTTCATTTACTTCTTTGTTAAAACATTTATAGAGTCCAGAACATACATTATCAGTTTGGCTCCTGTTTCTACTAAAAATATTGACTAGTAATTCATTTTAAATACTTTGGCCTCATGTTAAAATGTAACCATCAAATGCCTGGCTAATAACTAAATTTGACATTGAATGTTTCATTGTTTATTCCCCTATCATTAAAATTCCAGCGATCTTAGCCATAATGTTTCTAACTCCTAGAAAGTGCTATGACTATATATTTCACTAATGTGTTTTGAGATTATTTAATGCTGCATTCCTTCCATTCCTTTTAGATGGAGTGTGTGAAGTGTGTGTGTGTGTGTATGTGTGTATGTATGTGAAGGAAACAATCTTGTCTTCTTACAGAACTTATTCTGTAGTTCTTTGATCTATGAAAAGAAACAAAAAGCAAAAAAAGAGAATTCAGTGAATTCAAACTCTGAGTACCAATTACTAAAGGCATGGAAAGCTCCAGATTGGGAAGACCTGGCTCAGAGACATCCTTTGAAAAATGCTTCCCCAGCATGTCTAATTACAGTATCGAGGCTTCTAGAATTTGAATTTATCAGTAATATAGCATTAGTTAGACAGGTCATGGTTCAGGATAATTTTAAATGTGCTTGTAGAGTATTGAGAAACTTTATAAAATATTTTTAAATTGCAGATAAAATGAGTAGGAAAACACTGGTGAAATCTCATTGGAAATATGTTTTCTCCAAACACCTTTCCCAGTGAGATTTTATCAGTGTTTCTAGAAACTGGAAAAAATTAATCAAACATGAAGGCCAAACTTTTATGAAATGCTCTAAGGAAGTTATTGAGGGAGCACCTGAGATGAGCCTTTTGCTTTCACTAATAGTGCTAAGCTGCTGAAATGAATCCCGAATGGGGCCTTTGTCCAGATTCTACATACTAGAATCATACCACTTTACAATGCCTTAGTAAGGCCACACTTGGAATACTGCATCCAATTTTGGTCACCACGATGTAAAAAAGATGTTGAGACTCTAGAAAGAGTACAGAGAAGAGCAACAAAGATGATTAGGGGACTGGAGGCCAAAGCATATAAGGAAAGGCTGCTGGAATTGGGTATGTCTAGTTTAATGAAGAGAAGGACGAGGGGGGACATGACAGCAGTATTCCAATATCTCAGAGGCTGCCACAAAGAAGAGGGAGTCAAGCTATTCTCCAAGGCGCCTGAAGGCAGGACAAGAAGCAACGGATGGAAACTAATCAAGGAGAGAAGCAACCTAGAACTAAGGAGAAACTTCCTGACAGTTAGAACAATTAACCAATGGAACAACCTGCCTCCAGAAGCGGTGAATGCTCCAACACTGGAAGTTTTTAAGAAGA
>NW_015387516.1:167902-174850 GCF_001527695.2 Protobothrops mucrosquamatus | reverse complement strand
GTTGTTGTTGTTGTTGTTGTTGTTGTTGTTGTTGTTATTATTATTATTATTATTATTATTATTATTATTATTATTATTATTATTATTATTATTATTATTATACTAGACAGCACGGTATCAGCAACAGAATCCTTCACATTTTGGGGTTCTATAATCTCCCAGGACTTGAACATCTAATATTAGAACCATCATTAAAAAGCACAACAAAGTATGTTCTTCCTGCATCAATTCAAGAAGTTCAGATTGCCCCAGGAGCTGTTGATACAATTTTACAGAGGAATTATTAAATCTGTCTTTTGTACTTCTATAACTCTCTGGTTTGGTAAAGCAACTAAACAGGCCAGGTACAGATTCCAATGAATAGTTAGGACTGCAGAAAGAACAATTGCAACCAGTCTGCCTTCCTTGGAAGACCTGTATATTGGGTCAGAAGGAAGGCTGAGAAAATATCTACAGACCCTTCACATCCTGGACATAAACTGTTTCAACTCCTCTCCTTGGGACACTGCTACAGGCATTGCATGCCAAAACAACTAGGCACGGGGGCATTTTTTCCCCTTGTGCCATCACTTGGCTGAACACCTACAGTAATTCTCACAGTTCTGTCTAATGTCTATATATATTTACCCATGTAGTATGGCTGTAGTATTATTATCCTTATTATTATTTTCTTTACTACCCCTTCTTATTGGTATTATTATTGTTGTTGTTGGTTGCACAGTCGGCCAGATATTCAGACTGGATTTGGCATTTTTATCTACCTATCAAGTCCTTTCCAAGGAGCTAGGATAGGCAGATGTGGATCTTTGATGGTGTTACTGATATTGCCACAGGATGTAAGCTGTTCCGAGTAAAGCTGCCTTTTGAAATTGACTGATGGTGAATTTATCAATGTGGATGGTGTTCAAGTGGTGCTCCAGTGTACACAAGGTGCCTATTACTATTGGTAATACTTTACTTCTTTTGCCACAGACATTCTAGTTCTATTTTGTAGGCCTTTGTGTTTTGTTATCTTGCCCAGTTCTTTTTTTCCTATTCTGCTGTCTCCAGGTACTGCCATGTCAATAGCAAGACTTTTTTGTCTTTCTTATCAATATTGCTAGGTCTGGGGTGTTATGTGACAGGTGCCTGTCTGTCTGAAGTCACAGAGCAATTTAGCTTCTTCGTTTTCTATGACTTTCTCTATTTTATTATCCCACCAGTTCTTGCTTGCAGGTAAATGATATTTCTTGCAGATCTTCCACTATTGTTGCTATTTTGTCATGACGTTGCTTGTAGTCAGTCTGGATGATCTTCTTGCATCAGCTAACCAGATGGTCTATTGTTTCCTTAGCTTCTTTGCAGATATGGCTTTTGCTATCTGCTGTTGTCTTCTCAATTCTGGCTTTGTATGCATTTGTTCTTAAGGCTTGGTCTTGTGCAGCCAAAATTAGCCCCTCTGTCTCTTTCTTCAACTTTCATGCTCTTAGCCATTGTCAGGTCCTGTTACTATCTGCTTTCCCTACTATTTTTTTTAATGTACCAGCCATGTAATGTTTTGTCTCCCTATGCCTCCTTTCTCTTCTTCATTTGATCTTTCTCATAGGAAAGTTTGATCTCTCCAGTACTCAGTATGTCTCCCTGGTATACTAGTTTCAATGTATCTTCCTCACTGCCTTTCAGATATTCTTCCAATGTCCTGTTTTCTTCTTCAACCATCTGATATACTTGCAATATTCCATTTTACTTGGTAGGTAGGGTCTGCCAATGTCGCTGCATGGATGAAGTGCATCATTGTCACTGTCATTATTTTTCTGGTCTTCCTACCCAGAGCCTTTAGTTCTGCTTCAGTCCAGTCTACTATTCCAGCAGTGTATCTAATATCTAGAAGGTTCAAAGACTAAGGAATTAGTTAAAGAGGTAGAGCTTGAGGGAAAAGGTTGAGTTTGGGTTCAGGTACCGGTGCCGGTGCCGGTAGTTGAAATAAGTTGGGCTGCTGTGTGAATGGGTGAAAGATTCCTTTTAGGATGCCGTCCAGTGCTGCAGGGCCGTGCATTGACTCTTGCTTAGCTGCCCTTGCTCTCGGGTGAGCTAAAATCATGTGATCCTGAAGTGTCAGGACACAAGGAAGCAGAAGCAGATGTGTATGCCCCCACCAGTTGTGAAAGACTGTGTATGAATACTTTGCCTGCATTGTTTAGCAGTACAGGTTTTAGAAGCAAAACCACACAGCTTTTCCCATATACAGCTCCCTTAATGGCATTCATGGTATTTCAACTAGCACTGGATACAAATCTTTGTGCACTTATTTTTCTGCATCACTGCATCATTCAATTTTCTAAAAGATTTTTATTCTAGAAAAAATAATTATGCATACTCTAAAATGCTGAAAGTACATGTTCTGAAAGGTGTATAGTGACAGTCAGAGATTGCTGAGGGAGTAGACTCAAGTGAATCAAAGCCATCTATCAAAAGAGATCTCCTAAGAGACAGCAGGGAAAAGAAAATCCAGGAATAAATATTATGACTTCCAGAAGCAAGGAAACCATTTGATAAAGTCTAGAATAAATTCTAAGATAAATCCAGAAGAATAGGGCTGTATCTCCTCCTCCTCCTCCTCCTCCTCCTCCTCTCTCGTCTAACAGATTTTTGCTCATTTTCCAGAAATATTTTCTAGAGTTTTAGATTCCGATTATAATGTCTGCAGTGCATTAATACAATGCTGTTCAACCATTTGCTATTCATTTTTTAAAATACATTTTGTTATATACCACCTAGAATGGTTTGTTGGACAATAATTATTAGATAAAAGGATTTTTTCTTTGGAAATAGCATAGAAAAATTTTGCTTTAACTATGAAGCTGTCAGACAAGCATGTAGAGTACAGCATGTGTTGGGCTGCTATCATATTCTACCCTGTGGTGTTTAGTATTTACATTGTGTGCTAGGTGATAGCTTCCTTTACCACATTTTCTTGTTTTAAAGGAATATTATCCCTCTGCTCATATCACAATTCAATGTGCAAAACATGCTTCAGTATTTGTGTTACTTCTGCAGAATATGCAAATTGTTTTACATGGCAATTGTCTGAGATGATGCAAAAGAAAATAGCAATTAACTTACTAGTATATAAATACCTCTCAGAGACTCTCTCTGAGGGAAATGGAAGTTTAAAAAATAGAATACACACACACACACACATACACAAAAATAAACACTTTTACTTGGATACTGAACTCAGAATACTATTTATTTATTTATTTATTTATTTATTTATTTATTTATTTATTTATTTATTTATTTATTTATATGGCTACCTATCTCACAAGAAATTATCCTGTACAACAGAGATATAAAGCAATAAAAATGTTTATTGTTAAAAAAATATTGTTAAATTCATTAAAAAGTTTAAAAACACAAGGCACACGTGAGATTAGATTAGCAAGGGAGCCACCTCATGATCTCATGGGACTCTAAGGCCTGATGATAACGTCATGTCTTGAGTGACTTCCAGAAAATAAGTAAAGATGGAGCTGATGTTCCATAAAATGGGTGCCATGGCAGAAAAGTCCCACCTCTTACAACTGGTGCACAACCCAAAGCTGTGCAAAGGCCCTCCTAGACATGACAGCTCCCTGCTGTTTGAGCAGGAGTTGTGAGTCCAGATTGCAGAGTGGGTATGTCTGGGTCAGTGAAACCCTATCCAAAGGGTTTGGAACCAGCAGGTTCCCTCAGTCTTGCCAGGGTTCTGCTGTTGTTTCCCACCTAGACTCTACAGACATCATGGCAATGTTTAATTCATCAGATACTTGGGGTATCACCAGCACACTAATTATACCTCACCCTATGGTGATGGATGAATTCTCTCAGTAGTCTTGTGTAGATGTGAAATAGAAGCAGAGAAAGTAACAAAGCCTGTAGCATCACACATAGTAGGGGCAGGAGGGCAGGATCTCTCCTTCCCAATCACCACTGACTGGTATCAACCATGGATAACAGAGGCAAACCAACGTTACACAGTCTCACCCATCTTTAATCCCTTGATCAAGGATACCATGGATCAATGGTGCTGAAGTTACAGAGGGTTCAAGTAGGGCAAGAATGGATGCACAACCCTCCATCTCTCATTAGGAGTTAGTCAAAAATGTGACCAATGTCTTTTCTGTCCTGATTGAAAGAGATCGAGATAATCTGTTTCATACAGGACTTCTGAACTGCTGCACAACCAATTTCTTAGCCACCTTCCATCAAAAGGAGAATTTTGATATTGGCAAAAAATTGTCGTGTATAGTGAGGTTCAGCAATGGCTTCTTGACAAAGGGATGAACCAAGGCCTCTGTAAGAGGTAAAATAACCCCCTCACTCCACCAAGAATTTACTATGTCTAGAAACAGCTCACATGACACTACACAGGATGCTTTAACAATCCAGGAGGAGCATGGATCTAAGGAACAGGTGGTTGAACTCACAGTCCTGAGGACCCTGTCTACTTCTTCAGGCAAACAGGTTCAAACCATTCCCAAATAACCAAGCAAGGCTCCTTCCCAGACATGCCCTCCAACCTGAAATAAGGCCAGCAGCCAACTGCAAGTAAGTTTAAGCAACTTTGTCTGACAGATGCTGAATAAATTTTTCTGTATGCCCCCTCAGGAGCTTCTCCAAGTCTTGTCTACTCAAGAGTGCACATGTCACTCAAAACAGAGCTATTGGACAGCTATCCATAGACATAATAATTACAGAGAAATACTGATCTTTACCACTCTTAGTGCCACAAAGTATACCTTAATACCAGCTCTAATCCATGTTTGGTCAAATTCATTGTGTTTTCTTCTGAGGAAAGATGAGTGATCTAAATTCTTTCAATGTCCAGGCAATAGGATGGCTGATAGAGCTACCATTTTAAATATCCTATGCCACTTGATAGCAATATTATTATTACTATTATTTTATTTTATGGTTCAGTATTTAAGATACTAAATTGAATTTTACGTTTTTATTTCTACAGTTCATTGTTTTCAGACCACCCTTTCTTTCACTGATCAAAATTATAATGCTAGTCCTGTAATGTTCCAGTCATCATACACGCTGTTCCACAGGATGTCTGTAGTCTTTTACAGTCTGGGTGGATTTTAATTTTCCCTGCAGTTCAATACCAAGCTTGAAGAGCAAAGTTTACAAGCATGTCAGCCTATGGTATCTCCCCATAGGTACCCCTCCGTAGGTTATGATTCCTGGAAAATCATTTTGAATATACAGTGTACTATATTTGAAGGACAAAACAAGCTTGTGGAGATGTAAATGCAGTTGATAATCGTCTCCTTACGCCAATTTATAGCAAATTCCATAGCACCACAAAGGCAAATACTTCAGAATGAAATGCTATTTACAGTTACCGGAAAGACATTTTTATTCCCATCTAATTGTCTGCTTTCATTACATAGCAGAGCTCAATAAAATACATTACGCTTTCATTTTTATTCCATAAAACAATCCTCTTCCTTGTGACTTTGTGGATCCCAACATAAATATTCTGAAAACGGTGACTCAGGCACTTTCTAAAATTTTCAAATGCAAAACTGTTAAACACAACAGATTATCCCTTTCACATGATTCTCCATGGTTATAAAAATGTTATAAAAATCAAGAACATGAGGAAAAAAACAACTGATGAAAAAAGCAACTGCAAAAAAGTTAAACAGTAGATTAGGGGAAATGAAGAAAATGATATTGATTGAGATCAAAAATAAGAGCACAGAGAGAGACTTCCTAACGAGTTGAGAGGGGTCTATTTGCAGCAGAAAGCATTCCTGGTTTCATGCTTGTGAGCAGGATCTAGGAGAGTCCAACATGCTTTGAGCAAGACTGCAATCACAAAATATCCTAAGTAAACCAAAAGACCAAGCAGTCTCAGAAGAAAAAAACAGGAGTTATCTACAACATACAATATAAAGACTGCTACTGTGAATGACAAATAGGCAGAAGACTAGCAGAGTACATCCACAATTACCAACTAGCAGTCAAAAGACATGATGAAAACTCTTTAATTTCAAAAATGCCCCCAACAGGACTCCAGCTTTGCTATGTCCCAGAGGCTAGGAGAATAGCAAGTCTTCATAGCGCCCTGATCATCATCATGGTGGGAACCAAATCACTATCACACATGACTGCAAGACAGCGTAACCGGTTATAATTGCAAGCCAGTTGCCAAGTGCTGAAATGCAATCACATGACCATGGGGTGATGCAACAGTCATAACTGCAAGGACCAGTTGTAAGTGCAAGAACCAGGGATTTTTCAGCATTGTCTTAACTTTGAATAGTCACTAAACAAGTGATCGTATAGTCAAGGATTACCAGTATATGTTTCATTACTAAATGTTCTCTTTTTTAATTACTATAGTTGCTATGGGTTCTGTTATTCTTCCCAAATGGTTAACTCTCAGTTTTACTGAATGCTTTTGTGTCTTTTCACCACTTACTAGTAACACTAACATTCCTTTGCCTGATAGACTATGCCTCAAGCAGTGATATTCATCTTTCCTACTTTCTGCAGCTGGAACCTGCTCGACTCCATTTTAGTTGGTTCAAGATTTTAATCTCACATTTGCTAAAGCACATCCAGCTTCATACAGTTTTATGGGAGTTCCCTCCCACCTGACAAAAAGATCATTGGGCAACTTTAATAAAGAAAGGCATTAGTTCACTGCCAGATGCTTTCTCTTCTCTTCTAATTCAATAAAAATAACTTAATTATATTTCTTGCATGTATCAGTCTGTTCTGCGTTTCGCTCCAATCTAGGAGCATGTTTTGCAGGCAGACCTCACATACTGTGAACACTATAAATTCAAAATTTTGTGGCTGACAAAGAGTTAATGGGAGACTAGTATAGCTATTTCAGGCTCATTTGCTGTCATCAGCTAGTCACACCCTTCAGGGATTCGAACCTAGGCAGCTTGCAATACAGCTGCC
>NW_015387516.1:146649-167396 GCF_001527695.2 Protobothrops mucrosquamatus | reverse complement strand
ATCCAATGGGAAAGAACACCCCATAAGTCTGAGAGTCATAAGTGATCGCAACATGATCAAAGACACATCCACCCTGGGAGCAAGAAAAAAGGAATACTCGAGAGTAGGAAAAGCAAGCAGCAGTAATCCAGCCAACATTACAGAAGCCACAACTATAGAGTTGATTGGCCGGCTAGGCCCAGTAACAAGATCCATGAGTTTGGAAAACATTATTAGTTATACTGTACAGGCCCTATGAGAGAACAGAACTGTGCCTTTGAAACTGTTTTTGTTAATAGTAGGGAAATTATTTTTGTGGAACACACTCCATGCTTATGACCTGTGCTTTGACCCTTATCAATAGCAGCATTTTAATAGAGTTGGTGAAGGAATTTTGTTAAAAGAACTGACACCAAAGGAAGGAAAGAAATTATTCAAGCTGAGACATGTCAAATTCAGATTTTTCTCTGCTCTCCATCACACTAAGAGTGAAACTATTGATACATTTCAAACTGGCAACTGAATATTTTCTTTTATGAAAATGAAGAGGATAAGGAAATTAGTAAATACATTCTGTAGCCCCAGATAAATAAAAACCTGAGTCCCAAATCTGCAAATACATATTATGAACAAAGTGACATCCACAGTAGGAAATGGGGAATCATTTTTACTAGTAATTTTGTTAAACATTACAGTTAAAATAGTAAAAACTAATTCAAACTAAAGAAAAAAAATAAAAAGATAAAAAAATAAGAATATAGTAAAGATAAAAAAAGAAATATATAAAATTTCCCCCTCCTATTTCTTATCTCTTATCTATAAACAAATCCTTAAAGCCTCATAATTCAGCCTTGGTAACCAAAAGTTCATGAAGGGATACCAGAGATAATAACATCAATTTTAATCTTGATCAAATAAAAGAACATTGTATTCCTTCTTTTTACTTTTAACAATCTTGATCTTTAATTCCTTCAAATGTCCTAGAATTTGAATTCTTCTCATTTTTTTGTCTTTGTCCCTTTTCACAAAATCCTTCAAAAGAAAACACAACTCTTGTATATCCAGTACAGGAAAGTAATTTGGGTTGTTCTTTTGATTATTTATTTGTATATTCTTTTTAATTATTAACACATTAACCAGTTTCATTTGTATATACTGTGCAGCATCTTTTTCCATATCATTCTTGTAGCCTATCATATTTAAATCTACTCTAGATCAGTCTCAGTTGTGTCCAATATGATCCTATTCCATAACATCTGTTGAACAGACACTATTGAAATTAACTTCTGGGTCAATTGTTTAAAATTATCCCTCAGTACATCCAATGTTTAAATATTTTCTTAAATTCTGTATTAGTAAATCAAAGTTAAGTTTCTTCTTTAATTGTAATTGAGTATCCCTCTAGTATCCAACTTTCCAATCTATTTTTTTTTTCAAGAATTCAAAACAAAAACCTTTTTCCATGGGAACAATTCTTTCAATTAATTTCAAAATCGTATTTCAAATACATCTGGACCTTTAGTCTGTTTGTAACTTTTAAAATCAACATTATAATCACCCTATTGCTGTTTATTAAAAAAAAATCTTAATACTTTAACTGGTATTTAAAACTTTTTTTGCTAAGGATTGAAGGAAACTCACCCTGTATTTTCAAACTTGTCAATACAAAAATTCCTAATAGCTGAAAAGCAGTTAAGAAGCAATTTCAAGGTGCAAACTGAAATGAAACTGACAACTGCAGTGGAATAAGGAGTCAGTGAGTAGACTGGTTCTTCATACAGTAATTCCTCTGTGGTCAAGGAGAGGACTTGAAAAATAAGACCTGTTATTTTCATCTTTCGTTTGTGATAAAATAGTTTCCATAAATGGAATCCACAGATTTGGATTGAACAAATGTGTTTTGTCACTTCCATGCTACTTCATTTTTATATTTTCATTTACATTAAGTCTGCTAGCAACCAAGAGAAAAAACAAGGAAGATTTAAAAGGCTTCCATGCACACTATTCTAAAGAGGGGAAATAGAACATTTGCTTATTGCCCTCTATTGCCCAAAATAAAGCAAATACTACAAAGCTGGATTTTGAAGAATAATCCAAAATGCAGGATGCTTATAGATTTTTCCTGCAGTGAAGGATATGTTTGTGTGACTGCAAACACTCGTAACATATTTTAAAATGTGGGATGGCAGGGTTTTGCTTTGTTTTACAATGAAAAAGGTTGTCTTCTTAAACAAAAATTGGGAAAAGATCAAGATTTATCTTCAAGCAATAGACTTCATACCGAATAAATGTGTTAATTACTTCTACTGTGGGATGTGATGTGTTTTAGAAGCATCCCAGCTGTTAGTGAACAAACAGCCTCTATGCTATTGTAATTACAACCTTACAGAAACTCTATTCTGGGAACCACCAGGAGTCCATGGCTTTTGCCATCCTAATGATTCATTTCCATGTTGTGGCTACGCAGGAATGAAAATCCTCATTCTAAAGACATAAATTTCTTCTTAAATAGAATGGAAAGAAACTTCAGAGGAGAGGGGTTTCTTTAAAATAAAATCTGAATATGGTAAAAAGGTAAGATGATAGATTTGTCCATCTAACAGACCTTTGTGTGGTTGGTCCATTAAAGTCTGGATTTGGATCATGTTATATGTGCTCTTGAACATGGCTTGCTATATTTTTCTGATAGACTGCTCATCTTCAGCAGATGTACCTACAATCTGGTCCTCTTTTTGCTAGGAATAGTTGCTTCTGTTGCAGCGAGTAAAGCCGGATTCTTCATAAATATGAAATGAGGAAAATGTTCAGATTGAAATGAAGGGGAAAAGCATATTCATCTCAATATTGCTTTCATTCTTCCTTAGCCTTGAACCTAACTCTTACATGAAACTTCTGTTGAATTGCTGGAATAATGGATTCCTCCCCACCCACTAGCCCCAGCCCAGGATTTTTGTGTTCCAGCTATTGTGTGTCCCACAATGGATTGCTGAATTGAAATGTCCAAATGTACTCCCGGTAGATGTATGCCAGAATACTTTTATTCTGTGTGTTTATGTAGTCATATTTGCTTGATTTTTCTAATTTCTTGCTTCTGATCTCATTGCTAATTCTTCATTTCAGCAACCTAATATATTTCTTAATCCTTGGTAAAACCTGATTCTGGCTAGAATTCTCAGTGAATAGGAATGGAAGAACATAAGCACATGTTACTCTGGTACAGGTAATGCATAAGGATGTGCATATGGAGACATTTCATTCCTGAAATGGTTGTATGGTATAAGAATCAAAGAGATTTTTCTACACTTCAACAAACTGGCTGGGAATCTTTTAATCTATTTGTTTACACAGATTCACAATTCTGGTTCCAAGTATTCAGTCTCTTTTCTATTCATTGTGGATATTCTTTTAATGACAAAATTAACTTTACATCAAGAAATACATGGCATTTCTTTCCCTGAAAATAGATTGATTCACATAAATCAGAACTTTATAAGTCTACCTCAGTTTCTTGAAACAATAAAAGTAATAATGAACTGCAATAATCTGGAAACTTTTTTCAGATAAAGGAATATTCTGTGTGATATATACTGACACTGAATAAATCTGTGGATCATTCTAAATCTGTTGGGTTTTCACCCCTGTTCAGTTAATATGTTTATAGAATTAATGTAGAATTAATGAACATAGAGTTTAACCAACATTCAGATACTATCCTATTCCATCAAAGTTTCTGTAGTGCTCTTACATAAAAGTCCATTACTATTGCACATTATTTTCTGTAATGTATACATTAAGATTATATTTGAACTTGCCAATGTTTGTAATCACTTGCCCAAATATAAACCTTTTAAGCTAAGAAATACTTCAAATCATGTTCTAGCTTGGATCAGAACATATTTTCTTTTGGCAAATTATGCTGTTTCACTTTAAAAAGAAAAACCTCACTTGGTTAGATGGATTTTTTGTGGTTCCACCTATTACTAAAGTTTCACAATAGTTGACAATAATTATGGTTTCTTTGATATACATAGTTAGTACTAATAATATATCATAATACTAATATTAACATAGCAATAATTATGCTAAAACCTACATGATGGCCTAAGTTCAGGATAATTTTTATATGAAGATAATGTATTACTTGTTTTATAAATTTTTTTATTATTTTTATTCTTTTTCCAGTGATTAAAAAAATAATTGAATCCTTTGTATGATGATAGTCCACATTGGCCTGCAGGCAATGCATGTAACTTTATCAAAAGAGACAGGCATCTTTTCCAGTACTTTGAAAGGCAAAAAGATAGAGGTCAAATCTCAATTAGGGTTCATAGGTGTTACTGCAACTCTGAAAATGAAGAGGCTTGTTGCTAAACGTGCAATGGACTGCAAAGTTAATTGACAGGTAGTTGAAACAGCTGGTCAAAAAATTAATTTGTTCAATAATGTGTCCTCACCCTCACCTTGTTTTTGCCTTGCTTTTTGTAGAATGCATGCTCAAATGGCTTCTATGGCAGTAAAGGCTACAGTTCTCTTTCTGTCTATGAAGATTCTCAATCATCCAGGTCATAGTTATCTCAAAGATGTTTGGGTTTTTTTTAAAAAAGGCAACTAGACTGATTTTTTTTAAGAACATAGAATAATAGAGCTGGAAGGGACCTTGGAGGTTTACTAGTCTAATCCCCTGCTTGAGCAGGAGACCCTATACCATTTCAGATAAATGGTTGTCCAGTCTCTTTTTGAAAGCCTCCAATGATGAAGCACCCACAGCAAGCGTTCCATTTGTTGATTGCTCTCATCATTAGAAAAATTTTCCTTAGTTCTAGGTTGCTTCTCTCCTTGATTAGTTTCCATCCATTGTTTCTCATCTAGTCTTCTGGTGCTTTGGAAAATAGTTTGACCCCGTCTTCTTTGTAGGAGCCCCTTAAATATTGGAACACTGCTATCAGTCCTTTTTTTTATTAAACTTGTCATGCCCAATTCCTGTAACCTTTCTTCATATGTTTTAGCTCTCAGCCCCCTAATCATTCTTGTTGCTCTTCTCTGCACTTTTTCCAGAGTCACAACATCTTTTTATATTGTGGCAACGAGAACTGGATGCAGTATTCCAAGTGTGGTCTTACAAAAGCTTTGTAAAGCGGTACTAGAACTTCATGTGATCTTGGTTCCATCCCTCTATTAATGCAGCCTAGGATTGCATTCACTTTATTGGCTGCTGTCCCACACTATTGGCTCATATTTAAGTGATTGTCCACTAGGACTCCAAGATATCTCTCACAATTACTGTCATTAAGACAAGTTTCACCTAGCCTGTACCTATACAGTTGGTTTTTCTTGCCTAAGTGTAAAACCTTACTTTTATCTATGTTGAATTCATTTTTGTTAGATAGAGCCCAGTGTTCAAGTGTGTCAAGATCTTTTTGGATCTTTGAGGAAAAAGAATAAAAAAGATGTTTTGCTTCCCATTCAGGAAGCTTCATTAGTTGTATTATATGGTGAGGGAAATGGAAGGACAAGTACTGTCAGTTGAAACTAGACTGTGGGGGGGGGGGGAGAATGCAAAGAGGGGGTTGATGGAAGGATTGTGTTTCTTTGCAGTTATCTTTGCAGTTATCTCTGAGAGGCATTGAGGCTACTTGGGGGTTTTATATGTGCCCTCAGGAACACCTGAATCAGAGGGTGGAATCTTCTTGGAACAGCCAAAAGAACTGCATTGTACACTGGAGATAGGTGGTGTCAAATTCCTCCCTCCCTATTGAGGGAAGGCTGTTCAGTTCTAACATTCGTTTACCCCTCTTTCAAACCAACATCTTTTTCTTCTTCCTACTCAAAAAAATCAGTCCAGTTGCCTTTTCAAAAAAAAAAACCCAAAACAAAAAAAAAACCACCACCTTTGAGTTTTCTCTCTCCCTCCCGCCATCTCATTCTGTCTTTTATTTTTTTTTTATAGATGTTGATGTGTTTTTTCCTTCTTGAGCCATTTTGTTATTAAATCCTATATATCTGTATGCTGCCACTTATTTCCAGAGTTCACACATGTAATTATGGCTTTGGTTTAATAATATTTTTGGTTTGGCTTCTCTTTGGTGTGCTAAACAAGACACAATAGCAGTGATAAGGCAACAATTGGTTCTGATGGCAACAACTCAATACAACCTATTCCTTCCTCTGTTCAACTTGGCCAGCCCTTTGATTCTTGCCCTGATCTTGCTATGGTAGTAAAGGATATAGTGGGGGTAAAGACAGCAAGAGCATAAAGGTGGAAGCTCTGAGCCTGCTGGGCTGTGTCTCTTCTTTTGAGGAAGAGGAAAAAGTTAATAAGTGGTTTGCAAGAACTGTTACACTCCCGCACAGTAGCCTGGGTCATACACTTGTAGGCAAGAGTTCAGGCTGCATGGTCAAATTGTATGTTTCAATGCATCCCTATGTGAATAACAACTTGACATAACTTCTACATAAAAAAATGTTATAACATGTTCCTGAAAATGTGAATGTATACCTCAAATGCACAGTTCTCTGCAGATTTTAAATAAGGAGAAAGGGTAAACTGGAAATTTAGGTGGGAATACAGTGACAAATTATATCTCTTGGCCTGACTTTTCACACTATTTAAATGTAAAATAAAGTTTATAAGAGATTATTTTTACCCTCTGGTAGGCTTGTTGTGTCTATTTTGAATTTTTAAAAAAGAACCAAAAACTGGCTTAAAAGTTTGGCTTGTTCTTTCTGCTCACCCTAGTATCTACTTATCATAAATCATGCTTTATTAATCACAGAGATTTCATGATCCATGATTTATGCTAAGCCAAAAGAAATAATACACAATTGAGCTTTAGTAGTATTAATACTCAGCTGCTATATCTCTTTTCCTTTTCTTTTTAACTCACTGTTTTATTTCTTAGCTAGTTCTTGTAGCATTCTAAATATTTCTGTTTTCTTTTTTGTCTTCTGTAATCCTTTCTTTTTAGCTCTGCTTTTCTCAGATTGATTTTTGAATTACTTTAGCTCATCTGCATTGTTTCTGCAGCCATTTGATTATAAACTGCTTTATTTGTGCAGCTTCTCAATTGAAAACCCAACTCACAAACTTAATTTTGTGTCTCTGTGGGCTTCTGAGTAATAACAATTTTTTTTGCTCAGAGAATTTTAGAACTGTGTTTCTTGATTAGACTGTTTGTCAATATTCCTGTATTATCATGCTGATTAAGATGAATGATGTCATAGATTTCACTGACAAAATCCAGTATGATTTGTCATTACATATAAAGCCCTACGTGGCATAAGGCTCAGCTACTTGACGGTGCCTATTTGCATTAGCATCTGCCTCAATAGGACAGGGTTGGTGCATTCTGCATTTCGATAACAACAACAATAACAACAAAAGTTAGAAGGGACCTTGGAGGTCATATAGTCCAAGCCCCAGCTCAGGCAGGAAACCCTATATTATTTCAGACAAATGGCTGTCCAGTCTCTTCTTAAAAACTTCCAGGGTTGGAGCATTCACAACTTCTGGAAGCAGGTTGTTCCACTGATTAATTGTTCTAACCTTAGTTCTTGGTTGCTTCTCTCTTTGGTTAGTTTCATCTGTTGCTTCTTGTACTGCCTTCAGGTGCTTTGGAGAATAGCTTGACTCCCTCTTCTTTGTGGCAACCCCTGAGATATTGGAACACTGCTATCATGTCATCCCTCGTCCTTCTGTTCATTAAACTAGACATACCCAATTCCAGCAACCGTTCCTTATATGTTTTAGCCTCCAGTCCCTTGATCATCTTTGTTGCTCTTCTCTGTATTCTTTCTAGAGTCTCAACATCTTTTTTACATCGTGGTGACCAAAACTGAATGCAGTATTCCAAGTGTGGCCTTACCAAGGCATTGTAAAGTGTAAAGTGGTATTGTTGATTAAACAATACCAACAATTGGGACCCCGAATCACGTTTTCCCTATTGTAGCACCTCGGGAATGAAAACCCCTCCTCCCAGATCTTGGTGGATCATACCCTAAACATTGGCTTTACAGGACAAATTCTAAAATTCCTGGTTCTAAGAAAGAATCATAATTGAAACCATCCTGATGAACTATTGATAATCTCATCAATATGCAGTTCATGCTTAAAAACATGCTTTGGGGCACTCCTTTGAAATAAAAAGCTAAATAAGGCCAGTTTGGTCTAATGGTTAAGGCACCAGGTTAGAACCCATGAGACTTTGAGTTCTAATCCCACCTTAGGCAGGAAAGCCAACTGGGTGACTTTGAGCCAGTCACCCTCTGGCAGGAGTGATGTGGGAAAAATATTAGGAGGAAGGAATATTAAGTATGTTCACTGTCTTGAGTTATTTATAAGAATACTAAAGATGAGATATATAAAAAAGCTTTTTTAAAATTTCTGTGGTGTTTATAACCTATTCTTGTAAAGAAAATATTATTTCCCCAAACTTGGATTTCCTATTTGCTAGATCCAAGTTATTTACAATATTATTTATATTCATTGGTGTTTAATAATAACACCATATAATATTATTGACTATTTTGAGAAACTCAAGTGTTTTTCTTCTTTAGTATGCCCTCCCTTTTTCACTTCTTACATTTTTTTCCAAAATAGAACTCTCTTCAGTAATGATGTTTAAATATATAATTTCAGAATAAACATGAAATAAAAAACTATATAATATAAAACCCTGCTATACTAATAAATGTGAATTTACAAAACCTTGAAATTGCTGCTATCAATAACCAGAGTAAAAATGTGTTCACAGAGTTAGGTCATCCCTCCCAAAAAAGAATTTGTAATAATTGTAAGAGAGATTCCTTGATGCAGTCATAATTTGATTTCTTTTTTCTGATGTAGTCCCAGGTGACATAAAATGACATTACAATTTACATAGCATAATATGGAAATTGGAAATGGGAAGGATAAGAATAGACATTGGTTTTTCAGATGGAAGGGCATCCAAGAACCTAGAGAAATGGCTTAATCATTATTGGTTAGCAAATATTGTTTCTAAGTCATACTGACAAATAAAAAACATAACTGCAGATTATACCTGGGACAGTAACTTGTTTAGCTAAATAGCATATTCTAGTAATCAGCTGCTGCGTAATTGCTTTATTGTTACTTATCAGAAAACATCATGCAGGTTCTAAATGGTAGCGTAACCTCATACCTTTGATATCTACTGTTATAATGTGAATATTTCAGAACCATTCACAGCTTCTGGAGGCAGGTTGTTCCACTGATTAATTGTTCTAACTGTTAGGAAATTTCTAGGTTGCTTCTCTCTTTGGTTAGTTTACATCCATTGCTTCTTCTCCTGCCTTCAGGTGCTTTAGAGAATAGCTTGACTCCCTCTTCACATATCGCCTATATTTGAAATCTGATGGGGATGAGACTAATCCAGTGTTTCTCAGTCTTGAAGATGTGTGGACTACAGCGCTGGGAGATGAAGTCCACACATTTTCAAGTTGCCAAGGTTGACAAACACTGGACTAAAGAGACTGGGCAATTCTGCATCAATCAAGGCCAAAACCTAACTTTTCACCTTGTCTGATCATTGTGCTACTACTGGAATTCAAAGCTATTGTATGAATTATTCAATAGTAGTCATTTTGGATGTCAACATATAAAATGTATTAATAGCTGAGAGTATTTTATTGAAAGTACTTAAAACATTTTTCTTGTTTCTTGTTGGCTATTGTAACATGTAACTGATAACCAATCTTTGGTCATAAATGTAATTATGTTAATACTAACACTTCCTAAATTGTTTTTATAGCTAAATGTTAATAATCCAAAGCAAAATGTTAGTACTGGCATTTGGCTTAAAATTTTTACTCAAGCTCTACTTATGCTTTTTAGAATACTTTAATCCTACAACATTTGGTTTGCCCTGGATGTCTGCATTCTGCAGGAAAAAGAATGATCCTATTTTTTTTATTCAGTATAGCTTTCAACGCCAAATCCAAAATTTCTTTGGAATCAGTCTTTTAAAGGAAAGTTAATATTTGGATGTACAGATGTTTAAGAGCATAATTCGTGGCATGGACCATGAGGACAATGATTCTGTTATATCTATCATTCTCTTCCAATAAAGTATCAGGTCAATTTAAAGAATTTAAACAGTTTTTCTATTAATTGCCCACTAGCTGTAGTCTTGACAAGAAATTCTAGATTAGAAATTAAGTATGAATGCTTGCTTTGAATATCAATGTAGCTAGCAAAATGCAAACACAAATAAAGCTTGTTGGGAATTGGGATAAAGGGTGGTTTTACAGATACAGGTTATATGATAGTTACAGCTATCTCATCAATTAGCAATAGTAATGTGTTAAAAACCTTTTGTGTGCTATGATCTTCTGAGATAGCCTGAAACCGTTTGATGTATGTGAATTCAGCAGTATCTTGCCCTATGATGCTACTGCAATTTATTTTTTCCAAAAGTCATCTCAAAATGACTACTTTGAGATCTATAACAGACTGTTCTGGGAGACAAAAAAAACCCAAACCCACCTCTATTACTTAGTCTTTTTTCTGAGTCCTGATGAGAAACTTCTTCCCACTAATTATTTTGTACAAATTCTGATCTGTTTGTCCAACGTACAAAACAGAGAAGCACTGCCAATAGAGAATGGCACGTATCACATTCTAGAAAATGCATGTGAACACACTTCCCATCTTGTGTGTGAATTTGTTGTGCCTGGTTTAAATATGGACATAAAGGAGGCATCCGGGTTTATTGCACAATCTGGTTCTCATTTAATGTGATTGTTTTATTTCTTGCGGCTTGTGAGAATCTTTTTCAGATCTCAGGGGCATATGCCAAATAAATTGGCTCATAATTGGATGCTGTCTTGTTGTAGGTCTAGGGAGATACTTGGGAAGGAATCCTGCCTGGTTAACTGGGAATTGTTTGATCCATGCCTCTCCCCTGGCTTGTTAGAGCAGTTCAAGAAGTGCCGTGTGAGTGGGTGAGGGGATTGTTCTTTTTTACCTCTTAAGGAAGTCTTAGTTTGCTCCCTCGTAAAGAAGCCATTAGTGGAACACCCTCCTATTGAACAATTTTCATCCAGTATTTAATCTCCCCTTTTTGGGTCAGATGATTGCTCAATAACTTCAGGAAACTCTGGATGAAGCACATTATCTGGATCCCTTTCAGTTGAGATTCAGAGCTGGGTATGAAATAGAAGTAGCATTAACACACTTTTGGATGATCTCCAGTGAGGGTGGGATGGGGTTATACATACATCCTTGCCCTTGTTGACCTCTTTGCAGCTTTTGATACCATCGACCAGGTTATCATTTTGGATTGATTCAGAGGATTCGGAGTGGATAGCACTGTGATGTGCTGATTTGCCTTTTTTCTTCAGGGTCAGTTTCCAGTTGGTGGTGATAATTATCATGCTTTCAGCCCTACTGTTTGAATTGCTGCAGGTTTTGGTGCTCTCTCTGCTCCTATTCAATATCTACATGAGGCCGCTGGTGAGCTCATCCGTCACCATGGGGTGAGGTATCATCAGTATGCTGATGATACTCAATTATACATCTCTGTCCTTGGGCAAATTAAGTAATGCTATCAATGTCCTATCCCAATGCCTCGGGGTGATGAGAGCCCAAATGGGGAATAATAATCTTCAGCTGAACCCTGGCAAGACCAAGTGGCTTTGTGTTCCAGAGCCTGCCAGTTCTAAAACCATGCTATCTTGGATGCCAGATAGGGTTGCACTGTTCCAAGCAGACTCAATGCACAACTTGGGGGTCTTCCTAGATTTATGACTCCTGCTCAAAGAACATGTGGCCACTGTGGCTAGGAGAGCCTTTGCATAGCTTTGTATCGTGCACCAGTTGTACCCATTCCTTGACCAGGGATCTCTGTTTGCACTCACTCATGCCCTAGTCACCTCCTGATTGTATTACTGCAATGCACTCTATACAGGGCTGCTCTTGAAGCTTCACCCAGCAAAATGTAGAATCATAGGCAGCTGTGTGTGTCTTTAGAACAGCATGTTGTGTCTCTGCTCTGTGAGCTGCATTGGCTGCCAATTTGCTTCTGGATCCAATTCAAGATGCTGATTTTGACCTTTAAAGCCCTTTGTGGGATGGGGATGGGGTTGAGTTATTTGAGGGACTGCCTCTTTCCAATTATATCTGCCCATTCCATATGATTCTGCCATCTGATGGCAGAATTCAGATAGGGAGCTACTCTGGCTGGGTCCTTGGTGGCGAGCCTTCTTTGACATGGCACTCTCATTATGAACATCTCCCTCTCCCCTGGAATGTTCCATTACTGATGATTCTTTGGAAGTCCTTCAAAACCTGGTTATGCTATCTGGCCTTGGGACCCCAGTGGACTAGCAAGGTACTGAGGTTGTTTCTTGTTGTTAACATATGTTGCCCTCTCTTAGCCTTTCTTATTTTTAAATTTTTTGATACTTGTTTTTATATATTATATAAAAATTGTTTAAAATATATATAAATGTTTTTATATATATTTTTGTGAGATGGGTAGTCACATAAATTTGATGAATAGATACATAAATAAATACATAATTCTTAAAAACTATGGTGGGAAAAAGTGGAGATTTACATTACAATGATTTACAAGGCAACCCACAATTCCAAGAGTGATCAAGTCAACATTAGTTGTTCTACGACAGAGTTTTGGGATAGATATTGTGTGTGTACAGAGATCCTTAGTTTTTCCATTGGTGCTGTTTCATTATTGTCAGGGCCTCATTCTGAGCAAGTTTTTTATTTTTTTATTTAATCACTTGTCTAGCCCTAATGTACTGTATTTATGATACTAGATGAATTCCGAATCTGTAGGGGTATCATTCATTATTTCTGCAGTGTCATATCCATCAGAAATAGAGGTAAGTCATTGAGTTAATCCTTTATACTATCACCACAGCTCCCAGCAGTCTGCTCCACTGAATTCAGAAAAAGGCACATCTCTTCCTTAAAACAAAACAAAACACCCATCCTTTGCATATCAGCCAAGCCAACAGAAGCTTGGCATAAAAGCGGCTATTACGGCTACATATTTCATTCCTTTCTGTCAAGTTTTTTTTTTTACAAAAAGTTTTAATGAGTCATAGCTCGAAAGTCTACCAACCCTATTATTTGAAATTACTTGTGACCCAAATAGATAGTCCATTGTTCTATCACAAAAACATATTGATAGATATTTTTCTCCTCTTAAATAATTCCATTCAGAGAACCAGCCATGGACGAATAAGTGTAACTGCTTTACCCTCTTCAAAGTATTCCAATCACTGGACCATTGGAGGATAAACTCCAGGGCTGGCACGACAAATGGGATAGATAATAATGATCATCATTATCATTTTATTGTTGTTATTTCTATTTCTATACACACACACACACACACACACACACACAATACTTTGGGCAGATTTGTGATCATTTAAAACTCCTGATGATCAGAAAGAACAGAGGTATTAAACCTTTCCAAGTTTCTGCAAAGAAATGAGCCTTTATTCTGAAACATTGCTGTAGCTGCTTCAACTAATTGTCAGAGGTTTTGCCCCTCCCTACAGCTACTTAAATCTAGCATCGCAGTGCAATTGTCCTCCCTCTTTAATAATCCTAATATCATTAATAACTGTTTCCTGTTGGTTGCTCAGGGCAATTCTTATTTTTGTTTTGTAATATTTGCAGTTTGGGTCTTGCAATCTTATGTACGCATTGTTGCAAGATTAGATGAAGTAGGCTGTTTTTATCATGCTGCTGGGTAATTCTATCAACTTCATCTACAATTTTTGTATGGTGCTGTGGGAATTGACCTGTGTAAATGAAGGATTATCATAGCTTCAGCATATCTGAAAATTACATGGGGGCACATTGTTTCAGCTTATGTCTGCTGAAGGTAAGAGAGAAAAAATTACCCCCCCTTTTTTTTTGTTTTAAACAGATCATAGATTAGAATAATAGTATCCCGTGTTTTCACTTTTGTTTTGCAAAAAAAGAAATCGTTAAACAGAGTTGATTTTATAGACTGCTGTTGTTGGAAAGTTGTTGCTGTACTATTTTCCCCATTAGCCACTAGGAAACGTGGGAGATTCTGTTACAGGTTTCTTTTAATAAGCCAATATTATTTCTAAACAACGTAGATGTCTATGTTAAAATGTCATATCCACTGAATGTTTTTAGTTTAGCTTGATGGCATCAACCTTTTTCATTTAATATGATTGCTGCTGCAAAACATGTTTTCCTTAGAATAATTAGTGTAGGATTAAGAGTGGGTAATCCTCTGTACAAGTGAATAAACCTGAGAGGGGTGATAGCAGACAGCTAATAACTATTGATTGTTTATTTTGCCCATTTTTGTTTGTTATCTTGAGTGTCTCTTATTCCCTTTTCCTCATCAGAAAACAATGTTATATTCCAGTAGAGAAGCTTTGCTTTGCTTAAAATGGAGCCTTTACTGAATTGTTCTGTGTGTTTGGCCTTGTAGCATAGAAGAGAAAGGTTATTACAGTAATCCTCCAGTTGGACATTTATAGGGGATAAAAATAATGCCTTGGGGAATATTGGAGCACATGAGATTCCATATTCCCCCAAATTCTCTAAATTGTATTTTAATTACTTTAAGCCCAGTTGTAAAGATTATGCACAAAGCGGTTCCTCCTTAATTTTACAGTTATTCCTGGTATAGGTTAGGATAGATAGGAAATACAGTTCTGCCTGTGTTTCATTTCTTATGCATCTGTGTAAGTAGAAGAAACAGTTTGGGTTGGGTCCAGATTTAGTCATAGAAGATCCACTGAAATGAATGGACAAGTTATCCATAATTAAATTAAGGCTCGTTGATTTCAATAGGTCTCCTTTAAATAGGATTATGTTTCAATCAAGCTTTTCATGCAATGCGCAGCATATACAAGTTATTTTCCACTTAAATAAAAATACCATACAACTCTTGTGAAATGATAACTTTTGAGAAGAAATAATATGAACTAAGATCTGGCATTAATCCATTACCCAATTAAAATGTATTATTCTTTAATTGCTTTAAATTTTACCATATTATTTTAACACATACTTTAACATTTAGTCTATTTACATTTTGTTTTTGTTAATGTTTTGTAATATATTTTATAGTGTTTTAAAATAGCTGCTAATTGGCTAGCTTTTCTATTGTAGTCCTTATCATACTATTGTTTCCTAGAGGTCTCATCAGGGGAGCTTTTAATTTTATCAATAATATAATAGAATTGTATCTATATTATTTCACCAACATTGATTCCAGTAAGGTACTCCACATGAAAACCTCTGAAAAATGTATGCATGATATGGCATCATATATGCATGAATGGATGCTATATAAAGAATTGATGGTGTAGTACGCTAGAATGACAGATATTGATGAGTATGCTGTGTAACTTAATGGCAAACCAGTTAGATGGTATCCTGATTCATAATGATAATTAGGATTTTACAACTTTCATTTTAACTTAATTCCATGATTATTTTCACACAAACAGTTACCAAGTCTGTTTTATTTTTTATATATACCTAGTTTTAACAGTTGTAAGCCACTCAAAACCGTGTGGCAGAGAGATGGCTGGTGAATGAATTTAATTAATAAATAAATAATGACGTGTGCTGATGTTCACAAATTACTTTCTGACCGTAGTTCTCTACATCCTTCTTTTCCCCATTTTCAATCCTTAGATAGTTACCCTCCTTCAATCATTTAGCACATCACAAATTCTCCAGGATTTCTCAAAGATAAAGGCTCAGGCATACAATCTGCAAGTTAACTATCCAGCTTCTTCATCTCTTCATGGTTAGCAAAATAAGTTATTTCACGCACACTTACTTAATTTGAATAGACTGGTTGCAGCAGGATTGCATTTTTCTCAGGCAAAGAAAATGATAAGTTTCAGTTGAGAATTTTTAATTTCATTTAGCTCAGTTAAATACAGAAACTGTCCAAGGATATTTAAGGCAAATAATAAAATGTACTTTTCTTAAGCCCTCCTTTTATGTTACAAGTCACTGTCTACACATTTTACAGATGAAAGACAGATTCATATTAGACAATGTCTTGCACAAGACCTTCTGCTGCATGGACATTTGTGTATATGTATATGCACTGATGTTCATGGATTTTATATGTGCTTGTTATGATTTGCTGTCTTATGAACGGTATATAGAATACTAGTATAATGGTATTGCATATTTTGTCCTAATATAAACTTTTCCATTAAATACATACACATATCTGTATGGTTTGTTTTGCTTTGTTTTGTTTTGGGAGTTAAACATTCACTTTTCAGCATTTGTATGCCCTGCCCCTTTTTCAATTTAAAACATACAAGTATAGTTTGGGAGTCTTATAAGTAAAAGAAAAAAAGATTATGCTCTGCAAATCAGAGAATCTAGTTCATCATGTTGTATTACTGGATGCTGTGACAGAATTATTTTTATTATTAATTTTATAAAATTTCCACCCCAAATTGTGAAACATAACTGATATGGGACATAATTAAAGATCAAAATGGTAGTAGTGGATTGCATAAATGCACTTGCTTGATCTGAAAGGAATTCTGTCATGTTTTCAGGACAATAATTCTAAATTCCCTCTCATTGATTAGACATAATATTTCACAATCTGAAAACATTTAATTCAATTCTTTACATGAGTATGTATAATGACTGATGGGGCTATTTTTTTCCTTTGTCTGAAATCACACTGTTATTTAAGATGAAAGAAAAGGTAGAATGATGTATGTTTCCAATAATACATGGATACTTTCAAAATTATAAAATGAACTGATCTCTGTTCAAGTTTATTTATCTTTTCTACTTTAACTACTTCTAAATAAACATAATCAAATTATGATGCATAAACCTATCATAACAGTACAGATGTTTGAAAAGAAGGCAGCTGATAAGGATACCAAGAAAAAAGAGAGAATTTCTATTTTAAATAAATGTGCAGATAGTCATCAACTTATGACCACAATTGGAACTGTAATTTTCATTGCTAAGCAAGGTGGTTGTTAAGTGAGTCACACCCAGTTTCATGATCTTTTTGCTGTGGTCATTAAATGAATCACCATGGTCATTATCATTAAGTGAATCATGTGGCTAAGTGAATTTTTATTTTTCCATAGACTTTGCTTGTTGGAAGCTAACTGGGAAGGTCACAAATAGCAGTCAGGTGACCTTGAGACACTTGAACTGTCATAAATACATACTGGTCGCCAAGTGCCCAAATGTTGATCAAATGACCCTGGGGACACAGCAATGGTTGTAAGTGTAGGACCAGTTATAAGTATGAGGATCGGACATTTTTCAGCCTCATTGTAACTTTGAATGGTTGCTAAATGAATGGTCATAAGTCGAGGACTACCTGTTTGCTGGGTAACCACAGCGATTATGCAGAACCATTTTTTTCCTCCAGTCTGTAGCCCTTCCACATTCCTTAGTCTTTCTTTGATGGAATGTAATTTGATCTCCAGTTATTTTTTCATTGAAGGGACTAGGGCAGAGGTCCCCAACCTTTTGGGCACCAGGGACCGGTTCCATGGAGAGAGTTTTTTCCTGCAAACTGGAGGGTGCGTGGTTTTGTGTGCTGCCTGCATCCTGTGTTTGGGGCTTTGTTTGTTTGTGCGGACCGGTTGCTGGCATGCCGTGGCCCAATACTGGTCCATGGATCGGGGGTTGGGGACCCCTGGACTAGGGGGTAAATACTATTAACAGATAGTCTGTTTTTATCATGTTTTCTGTCTGAAGTACGGCTTTGCTCAAGGCTATAATTGGGTTCAATTAGTTTCTCTCTCCCAGATGAATGAAACGGCCCTCAGAAGGATTACGATACATGAAATGCAAACTTTTTTTTGGCCAAAAGACTCAGCCCATTTAAAACCTGCCTTTAGAAACTTTTGACATTGGCTTCAGATGAGTTTAGCTCTCAGCCACTAACTTGTTATTCCCTGCCATTTCTTTCCCAAAGAAAATGAAAAGACTAAAACTATGGCTTCATCCATAAAAGAATAGCCACTGATGAGAAAGATAAGGGTAAAACATACCCTTGTAGAAGTCTGCAAGTATGCTAAGTCATATCATGACCTTTATCAGAGTGTATGGGTTGTATAGCTTCTGCTGCATTTTGTACTGCAAATGTATAAGGTGAGCCTAGAGGACAAAGTGTGCTTTTCATCTGCTTTTCTATATTAAGAATCTTTTTTGGAAGGCTTAATCCTTGCAATTCTCTGGAGGCTTTTCAAGCATTTGACAGGTAATCTGGAGTTTGGTTTTTGTTTTGGGATGATTTCATTTTTTTCCCTGAAGGCAATAATTCAAATATTTTGTTTGGAGATCAGCTAACTTTAACAAATAAATGTTTGATCTTCTTATCTATATGAATGTATATTTGCTGTGTTTCAAGGTAATTACTTACAAATAATTGCTAAATCTAGCAAAGAGTACAATTATGCTAGGCTGGGACTCTGAAAACATGAACCAGTGAAATAAGCTAGTCACACACAGGCCTGACTGTCATAGAATTGGGCCAGCATTTTCCATTCTCAGTAACAGATTATCGTTCTGCACATTAAGGTATTATATTCCCTCTTTATTCTTATTTCTCTTCATTTTCCGTAGTGGAGTCTCAGCTGAATAAAAGATAAGTAGTTAATAAAGAATAGTTGGAGCAAGCAAATTATGACAGCTATTGACCAATTTCGGTCAGTTTGAAAGATGTTTCTAATTTTGCTAGTTTTTCTAGTTATGTCTTTCCCTTATATCTTACAGAGTCATTTGTCAGTCTATGCCTAAAGGTACCTATCCCTCTAGAATTAATTTTCAGGGAACAGAATTAGAGGACGTCTACTAATGGGAATTTCTGCTCTTTTGTTTGTAGGATATAAAATCTAATCATGGTCAGTCATTTATTAACCCTAAGTAATGCATTCATTCTGAATTTAGATATACGCTGTTGGAATGGAAAAAGCTATGCTGGCAGAGCTAGATTTAGGCATAAACTAAGCAAGCTACGGTTTACGGTTTCTCAGATCTTTTATAGGTAGTCCTCGATTTACAACAGTTCATTTAGTGATTGTTCAAAGTTACAAAGGCACTGAAAAAAGTGACCGTTTTTCATAGTTATGTCCTTTGAAGCATCCCCATGATCATGTGATCAAAATTCAGATGCTTGGCAACTGGTTCATACTTAGGACTGTTGCTGTATTCCAAGGTCTGCAATCTTCTGAGAAGCAAAGTTAATGGGGAAGCCAGATGCCCTTAAAACCAGGTTTACTAACTTTTTCTCAGACCTTTTATTTCATCACACGGATATTGAATTATCTTAAGAAAAATAATTTCCACGTAATAAAGTAAAATGGTTAATGGGTCTTAGTTTGTTAGTTCCTCCTTTTATATCCTATTGAAAAAAGAACAATGCATCTTCTCTGTTATGTCATCTAGCATTTCAGCTGTGCTCCAATATTTCATAAAGTTAATGAATAGTTTATCAGAAAGTTCCTTTATTATCCTAGCATGCAATTCATTGTACCTTGGTGATCTGAACTTAGCCAAAATTAATAAATTTTGTGAGGGTCATTACAGTCATACAAAATACCTTATGCATAATTCTATTTGGCATTCCTCTTTTAAAAAAACAAAAAACAAAATAGTGTATGTCCTTTTTCTTGAAGAGGCTCTTTCTATATGCTACATGGTAACCATGCAACGCAGGTTTTCATTTTTTTTAAAAAAAAAACACCTTGCAACTTGCATCCCCATCCCCATGACATTTCCTGGTGCAGCACACTATCTGCAGAGAGGCTGGGCAAGTACCAGCATCTTCCTGTCCACTTCAGTCTACAATTCTACCCTTTTCACAATTGCCTCTTGGAATATTTACACTCTTGTTGAACAAGACCTTGCAAAATTGGAAGCTGAATCATTTTATCATTTGGAAAGTTTGGATTCTTTTCTCCAAAGAAACAATATTAAGATGTTTGTTTGAAATTATATTTGTAAAGTTTAAAATATTTCTGAATTTCTAAACATATCATCTTTTTTTAAAAAAATAAAGAAAAAATGTTTATTCCAGTCAAATACACTTCTATATTAATATGAAAAATGTTCATATTAATAAAGAAGAAGATTCTTATAGCAACCATTATTTTTTTAAAAAATATACTCAGTAGATATATCGTCTTTTTTGACAAAATAAAATCTCTATAATTAGAATGTGCAATCTGCTAAGAGGGAGAATTATCACTGTATTTTTTTTATCAGTCTTGAAAATGTTATCAATTTTATCAAATCAAGAGAAAAGTTTCTACTAAATGTTAAGTTGAGAGGAAAGGTTTTGCGATCTTAAAGAATCTAAACTGCTCCCAAAACAGAGAAGCATGATATTTAAATGATTGACGTATCATTGCCTACTTTTAATAAGTAAAAACCCTTGAGTTGAGCTTGACTCTTGCGATTACATAGACTTGCAATATTATGAAAACACATTTTACCAGAATCCCTTCTCAGTGATATGTTGTAACTTTCATCTCATAACTTGACATACACATTTGAGAGTCTGACAGACAATGATTGTTGTGTCTTCTGAGGCCGAAGTGGGAGAGGTAAATAGCTGGAAGTGGAAAACATGTGCATATGATAGAAAAACAATGTTTGGTAAAGATGAAATAAAATTCACTTTACAGGCACTACAATGAACAGTGAAAGAAAGGAAAGGAGATATTATGAATAGAACGTAATGTAATATTCATTACTGTATGCCTTTTAT